>NW_010166178.1:0-19093 GCF_000695765.1 Mesitornis unicolor
TGTCTAAGTGGTGCAGCAGGTCACTAACCACGTCTTCATGGATTATGGAGGTTTCACTCTGCTTTCCATTCCTGTCTTCCTGCTCAGGGGACTAGGTACTCAGACTACTGCTGATTCTCCTACTAAAGACTGAGGCAAAAAAGGCACATAATGCTCATCAGTGCAACAAACTGCCCAGTGAAGCCAATGTACAGATTGACTACATGTGTCACTCCGTATTCTCATTCTTCACCACTAGCAACTCTGTATACCTGTGCTGCTCACCTATGGACAATACATACTTCAACACTATATAAGATATAGGTGACGGGGAAAGGAAATGACGATTAATGAAAATTAGTAAGAATGTTACAAAATTAAAGAAGTTGTTCTAAATTTAGATTGATAAGAAGATTTTATACATCCCTAATTAAATGTAAAACACATTGCACTGTCTTGCAAATCAGAACACCTTAACTGTACCTATATTAATAAAATGTGTTAATCATCTTCCAAAACAAGTAATTATTTAGAATTATTTTAAAATGCTTTCAATAATCGTAAGTCATCTTTGCCACAATGCAAGTCCACAATGAGATGTTTCTATAAGTAACACCCCCTCTCCTCTGCATTCTGAATACAGGAAGTGATGCTAAAGTATCTGAGGAGACTGTAAGAAGCCTTTGAATGTGGCAACACACAAGAACTCTCAGTGTGACAGCAAAACACCCTGGAATACGGGCAATTCCCTGTTACTCAACTGCATTAGAAATCAGCTCCTACAATAAAGAAAATACAACTAAAATTTCCCATGTAGTATTCAAATATAAATTAAAAGAAACCCTTATAAAATCGGATGCAAAACCCCCAATTATTTCAGAACAAGAAGGTTATGTGAGATGGCACATTCCTTGCAAGGAATGAGGAAATCGGGTGTCAAACACTAGTAATTATCATAGAATGGTTTGGGATGGAAGGGACCCTAAAGATCATCCAGTCCAATCCCTCTGTCATGGGCAGGGGCACCTGCCATCAGTCCAGGTTGCCCAAAGCCCTGTCCAACCTGGTCTTGAACACTTCCAGTGAGGGGGCACCCACAGCTTCCCTGGGCAACCTGTGCCAGTGTCTCATCACCCTCACAGTAAAGAATTTCCTCCTAATATCTAGTCTAAATCTACCATCTTCCAGTTTAAAACCATTTCCCCTTGTACTATTGCTACCTGCCCTTCTAAAAAGTCTCTCCCCAGCTTTCCTGTAGGACCCCTTCAAGAACTGGAAGACTGCAGTAAGATCCCCTCAGAGCCTTCACTTCTCCAAGCTGAACAGCCCCAACTCTCTCAGTTGGTCCTCACAGGGGAGGTGCTCCAGCCCTGTGATCATCTTTGTGGCCCTCCTCTGGACCAGCTCCAACAGCTCCATGCCATTCTTATATTGGGGGCCCCAGAGCTGGCTGCAGCGCTCCAGGTGGCTGCTACATGATTAGCGTGGCAGCATTGAGGTTTCTATCACATACCATTCTGCCTTATATTATTAATGTTACTTTGGTTAAAAACAATAGTAGTATGTGCTTTAACCTTGTACTCTGGATAGCTGCCTGTTGGACTTGACATTCAGAAGCTTTCTGAGTGCTGGATATTCAGCGTAGTGTGGAAGGCCATTAATAGTTTAGACATCACTAAAAGCTACCAAAAGATATCCACAGTTGAGCTACAAACTAAAGGAGGGGAACTCATGCACACAACACACCCTTGGCAACCAGCAAAGTTCAGACCTCCAAAACTTCCTGGTTGCTTTTCCTCTTGCTTTGGGTATATAAAAAAAGGAAAACAAAACAAAATGTTTTAAATTTAAAGACTGCTACTGAGTTTTTTGACAATCAGCCCTGTGTCAGTTATGGAAAGATAATTTTCACATGAGAGATAAAAGAAGTTAACTAAATTTAAGTAAAACATTATGTAAGAATCCAGACTAAATATTATATATATATATATATGTATGTATGTAGTAAAAAAAAAAAAAGACGTGATTTTACTTAGGATCTCAGTAAGGAGTAAGTGTGGGCCTAAAGGCCTATTTTGCAGGATCACTGCAAGACTGAAGCAGTGGATTGCTCACCATGTCCCCTGAGTCCTAATTTATTTCTAGTTTTGGTTGGTGTATGGGTATAAAAACATAAGCAGACTGAAAATCTGTGGCTGACAGAGATGTTCAGAGATAGTGAGAGTGGCCTGCAGGCAAGTATTGATGGATTGATGGATCTCTGATATTATTGAATTTTTTGTACAATGATCTTATGCACTGACAGAAGGAAACAGAAAGTCCCATTAACATTCCAAAAGTAAGAGCAACCAGGAATGTATGTCCTTTCTATTGTTTTCCATAGTTCTTCTCTATTCGAACAATTTAACTCAAAACAAAATACACATCAACCAAATTAGTAGCTCCAGTGGACATAAATGGTTGAGAAAATCTCTTTTCTTACCATACAGCCTTAAAATGGTGTGAAGAATCCATATGTTTTCCCTCATATATTTCCATGCTTTCTAACCCGTTCCCATAATTTCCATATGGCTTTTTCAGCACAGTTTCACATCACACATTTTGCAAACTAAAAGCATTTTTTTCCCCTCCAGAATTAGTTATCCAAATCACATCATTAAGAGATACCCGCTCAAAACAGAATCCTACTATACTACAAAATGCACTTCTTACTTTAAAAGTTCAGCTAGGACTCAGTAGAAATTTACTCCTTGACTTTTCACAGGCACCCTTCAGGATATGGAATTACTGAGTACTCCATATTTTAAAAGACAGATTATTAGTTTTGTAGATCTAACCCTTGGTGTGCCACTGTGAAGTGTTTTGGATGAATTAATTTTGCTTGGTTATCATTTTCTCAGCAAAGGCAACTAGAAATTGTATTTCCCTGTTTGTAATATATAGATAACACTCATTTTGATCAATCCTTCAGAAGTAGGAGTAACTTACATTCATCAAACTATTGGAAAACTCAAAGCCTTATAAACAAAGTTGTCATTAGAACTTGTGAAGAACACACTTTTGCCAAAAATGGTACAGTGTAATGAAAACCTAAATGTATAATCTTCAGCTAAACAGAACAGCTTTTCAAGTACTGGAAGGAGACAGTGGCATGTTTCAGCAATGTCCTTTCCAAAGCCTTTTTATCACCATGAAGCGTATGGCTAAGAATTAATGCAATGAGATCAGACTGACGTTCATTGAGTTACACAGTGATCTCATTTTCTTTGTTTTTGGAAGGCAAGGTTAGGTAGACTATATTTTCACATCTGCAGAGCGTTCCAAAATCCTGGCATGGCCAATGACATGTAAGTTCCAGGTCCTGTGATTTATCCTCCTCCAGTACACATAAATTAGTGTGTATAGATAGAATCCTTTCAGTTCAACTAAAGTAAATAATGTAAAATCATTTTAGCTGACAGATTTTTTCTTCACCTGTTTTTTAAAATTAATTTAAAGTCATTATGATTTAATTCGGCATTAAAGTTGTATATACACACACACTCACACACACACAAACACACACACACACATATATATATCCATAGACATTCTCCACTCATCTATTTGGCAAAAAAAAGAGACAGGAAACAGCTGAATAGGAACTGTAGTGCATTTGCTTATTACATCTTTGTGTTCATCAGGCAAACCTACACTTAATAATAAATACTGAATGTGAATAGAATGAGTGCATATTTAGATGGTGGGTTTGATCATAAAGCACATAGGCTTTAGTGAAGCTCAGTTATGTGCTTCCATTCCTCAGCTCCTGCTATGTATGGGTAGGATCTGACCTTTCCTTCAGACTGGCCAGCACTGCTCAAGTTTGGTCAAATAATTTCACTGCAGCCTTCTGAAGAGTTGAAACTATAGTTGAAACTATTCATGCCTACACATAACTTGCAGTGGCTTTTGTTCAATTATGCTCTTAATCCAAAGGGTTTAATATTCAAATTGGTAAGAACAAACGTTTGAAAAAACACATCTGTCAGAACTGAACTTTACCATAGTGTTCCATGCAATCCATGGAAATATGAGACAGCATATTATTCCACTATATTTCCCAGCAGAGTTAAACATCAAAATACCTTCCCTTGCAGTTTATACAAAGGCCAGACACAGAGGCAAATGCACAAAGTATGACATTAGCCATACTGGAGCTATTAATGGAATAAATACAGCAGTCAAAGACCCTCTGAAGATAAAAGCATCACTTTCTCTCATCTCTGGAATTTTGCCCAAATCACACATATTTTCTTATTTGTTAGCTTTTTTCCTCCTGTAATCAAAGGGTTTCCTTCATAATAGTAAATAAAAATTAAGTGTTCTTTCTGTGCTTCAAAGTAAAACGGTTTCAGTAATGATGCCCACTGTGCTGTGTACATTTTCTAAGGAAAGATTTACTGCTTCAATTTCAATTTAAAAATTTGTATTGCTTCAGGGTTAATAAACACTGGGACGTAATCATGCAGAAATGAATTTCTTACAAGTGAATTGGTTGCTTTTTCTAGTATCTAGGTCTGTGTTTGAGAAGGGTCACATCTACTAATTAATACTCAGAGAAAGAGGTTTTATAAAGTACACATATGTAGAGTAAATCTAAGTCCTGCATAGTCGACAGTAAAATAATGTTAAAAGCTTCAACTTAGAATGTTAACTAGACTTGGCCCTAAAATGCTTTCTGTAGGAAAAGTAACTGAGCTAGAAAGGACAGTTATGTCAATCACTGGTTTGACAGACTGACAGTTACATCAAGTTACGACAATTTCTGGTCTCACAGACAATCCACAGAATTTCTGTACAAATCTCAGCTATTATTGTTTGAACTAGAACCAAAGCAAGATATATGGTCTAGTTCTAAAAAGTGCAGAAGCTTTGACTTGGGAACAAGCCACTGCAGAACGAAGAGTTACTATATATCAGAGCACCATGCCGACAATTTGTGCAGTTACCCTGGCTCATTATGAATTCAAGATAGTTTACATCCTCTGAGAACTAAGCTCATTCAAATTACTTTGCGTTTGCTGAAGGCTATGTGGACATGGACTATGACCATGAATGAGCTGACATGTAGCAAATTCGTGTTCCATTGCAACTGTTGTTCGGTTTGGTTTTATTTCCTAAGCACTTACTGGAGTATGGAAAGTTATTTCTGTATTTAACTCCCTCACCATCCCAGTCAAGATCCCCTTCTGTTAAAAATCTTCTATATATTTACTTAGAAATGACAGTACAATAATTTCTGAATGTTTTATTTGATGAAGAGACTCAGCTTCTTATCTTAACTAACAGCAAGGAATTTTGCTGTATCTCAAATCAGATACTCTAACTCTTGACTCTAAAAAGCTGGCTCAAGATCTGTTAGAAATGGGAACAAAAACCACTACAAAGAATTTGAACCTACGTAGACAATGCTTTCTTTTGCTGAATTAGCAATGGCAGGTACAGTTTTTGGTATTCAAAGTAAGCTTTGCTGTCATCATTGCCCAACGAAGTCTGCCGTCTTAAGGCAAAGCTGAAGCATCAGAAAGAAGATGTCAATGTTACAAACCTCATCACACTTTGTCTGTGTCATGTTTCATCTTACCGTGATTTCACATCAAGTGAAATATTATGCTTAAGTGGTATTCTCTCTGTTAAAAGAAAAGGGGCAGGGGGTGGGGGGGGAATTATTGCGGGCATACAGTAGACCTTCAAATCTCTTTTGGATTCCTTTTCCACATACTGCAACAGTGAGCTATTTTCTGTCCTCCCACTCTCACCCAGAAGCAATGTCTGTTTGTCACTTAGATAGCTGCTCATGAGAGATATAAGTAGTAACAAGTTGTTGATTTCAATATTTAACTTATGCCAAAAGTAGAAGCATTAAGTAAAATTTTATTTGACTATGAGCAGTCAGCAGATTAAATACCACCACAAACATGCCTGTACTCTTTGAGTATAACTTTACCACACCTTATAGCTCTTCTGCTTTATACCACAAGCCTTTACCTAATGAATGTCTAATAAACTTGCAATTTCTCTACAGTGGCCTGGATATCTAGATCACTTGACATCATACATTTGAACAGTTTCCTGTTTGCTGCATCTACAATTCTTTTTATTATTAGCAAATATGGAGCATTACTTGGTGACACACTGTGACTGAGGCACACAGGCATGCTTTTCTCTAGCACACACCTTTTTTGAGGCCTGCAGTCTAACTTGCAGCTATAAGTGTGAAAGGACTTCGCAGTTGTGAGAAGACTTACAGAACATACCCAGGTGTGTGGATACAGGACTTGGAGGACACATATTATAGATTTTGAAAGGACTTGTCCACCGTTATGCTCTTTCAGTGAGGGAAGAACAATGTCAACTATCCTCATAAGCTGGGAATATTTACAGCTACAAGTAATTATTTCTTTATAATTTATTTCAAAGTTGTAAGCAGATCTCAGCTCTAACACAGCAAAAGATTACATTCCTACACTATTAGGTTTTTTTCATGTTTTCCAAAAATAGCACCAGGTAATATATGTTATTTTTTATCTGAACTCAAGAGATGTTTATTTGAATGTTCAAACATTTCTTGTAAGTTGTGTATTTCAACACTAAATGTACATTTTAGTACCAAGCATGAAACTCTCGAGCTGAGGTTTCATTCAACCACAGTGCTCTCTCTGCAGTTCATAATATTGCATTAAATAAAACCTGTTTTTACAGCTACCTGGACTAAAACTAAGATCTTTAACTTTATCTGCAAAATAAGTATATGATAAAAGATGATTATAAGCAAATATGTATAAGAAGTTTTCAATCTGTAGAAATTTTCTGCAGATATGGTATGAAGGCAAATTCAGTGTTGCTAATGGCATACAACGCCCAGTGTGGTTGTAGGAAAAAAAACCCCAGGTCTACAAAATCTCTACAAGCTCTTCTAATTCCAGCAATAAACTCAGTAAGACAAAAGTCAGGGCAATAAGAAAACTGAAGTGCAATATTGATGGAAAATTGCCAGTTGCTGTTCTCCTTTAAATGGAGATCTTTTGTTCGAGCTCTCCCATTGCTCACTGCTAGAATAAAATACCTAGACAAGTTCCAAGCCTTCAGGTGTTCCGTAGGCCAAAGTCAATATTTTAAATACCACTCCAAGAACACCAACAGCATTATTAACTTACAGTTTTATTGTGAGTCTTGGGATACTTGTTCTTCCTTTTGTTTTCCATACCCTAGTTTCCAAAGTCATGCAACAACAAGAAAAACTCACCTGTTGTGTTAAACGAAAAGAGTTGTTAAGAGAAATAGCCACTTAAATAAGCAGGCTACCGTGTTTCTTACCAGCTTTGGGTTATGAAGGCAGGTTAAAATACAGTTCAATTAAATGTATGTTGCAAATTTCTAATCCCAAGCAGACAAAAGAAGTCTGCACTGAGCAGTGCTCTACTCTCAGTCTCCTACAAAAATACAGATGGAAAAATGTTTTTTGGCCATTGATGCTATCATATCATTGCCAACAGCAAGGAATCTAGCAGGATTCATAGCTCATGAATACTTAACCAAATTTTCTGCTAGTGCTCCTTAAACTAGAACCAGTATTTTCTTTTTCTTTTGATTGAGCTTCTGCCAGCCAACTTACTTTTGTGCATCAATCAATCCTCCAAAATACAGTAACAGACTGCTCAGACCATTTTAAAAGAAAAAAGCTTGTGTTGATAGGATTATGACAGCAACAAGCCTGTAGCTCTCTATTCCTGTTGGATTCTGATGTCAGGAGAGTTCCCCTAAGAGAACAGAACTTCTTCAAACTTCCTGGGGGAATGTTTTGCAGGAAAGGAACATTTGAAATCAGGTTTGTCCACTGAATCAACAGTACTAAAAATGTGTTCAAACGCTGTACCAAACACATGAAGTACAGCACAGCCAAGTAACTTTACTTTATAAACCATATAGTTTTCATTTCCTGAATTCATAACCACAGTGATGCAATAATGGAAACTTTTTTATGTTTGTAAGTTAGATGACCCACAGTCATTCTCTACAGTAAGCACTAGTAATTTCTAACTATTAAAATAATTGTTATATTCTATTGCTATGGTTTGTTTAACGTTGTAAGCCAGTTTTCTATTTAACAAATTGTATTACATTGGCAACAAGATTTCTTACCTAAGCCAATGGTATTGGATGTGATTAATTTCTAACATTCTTTTTGGAAGTCAAAATAAACATCCACTCAATTTTCTTTGCCATCTCAACATCCTATGCAGGCTGGCCTCCTCAGAAATTCATGTTGGTTGCCCCTAATTAACTTACTTTTATTTAAAATGCTCAAATCACATTCAGTTAGATTCTTTCCTTTAAACTCCCTTTCATCTAACATTAATCCCCAATTGCTGTAAATCATTTAAATGACAATCCCACATTGTATTTTAAATTAAAGTTTCAATTAAAATATACTGTTCAGATTTACAACAAAAGTCATCGATGTGGGACATAATGACAGGAATATTGAAGATACCCTTTACAAAAGTCTATATACAAAGTGCTGCATGATAGAATCAGACCTTAAGACATTGCCACATCTGATCAAGAAAGCTAGTATGTAAGGTTTTAGAATTGCTTTAGGGTATTATTTTGTAATCCCTTGCTGCTTCTTAAGTTACTCTCATGTCAGTATTCTTGTGCTGGTTAGAGGTAGAAGTTAACTTGCTCGCTCAGCTTTTGCCATAGATGCCTCACCTATGTTGTTAGCAAAACTGCTGAAAATACACCTTGTGGATTTTCTCAGAGTTCCTCTGAAGGAAAACAAACCTATGCTTTTGTAGAATAATGCAAAGTAGCTGTGCAAGGTTGGATTCTACTCTGCGCACTGCTAACTAATATTCATGCATCGGCTTCACACCTTCAATGCCGTAGTTGCTTTCCAGACACTTGAGATAGACAGCCTGTTATCATTCAGACGGCAGATCAAACTAGATGTGCCATTTAAGCAAAATAACCACAGAATAGCTTGCTGGAAGTAACAACCACACTATGAGACTCAACAGATGAGATGCAATGAAGAAATTCTGTCTATACAATCTGCTTCATCCATTTCCTTTCATAATTAACTGTAACCATTGCATCCTATGTCTCACACGTAATTTGTTTAATTGGCTGGAGTCTCGAATGGCCTCCACCTGTCTAGACCACTGAACTAAGAATGCAATCCTGCACTAGCTCAAAGTACATTGCCTCAGTTTTTGCTTCTGGAGATTTATATGAGCAGTTATTCACACTGCTTTCTAGTTTGTCTTTGTAAGGTACTTCCTGTTCTACTTGTTTTAATTGCCTGCCTTTTACTCTATCCAAGAATTACCTGGCTACCAGTGCAATTACCATGAATATACATCTGTTTTGTCAATACCTAAGGTTTTTCTTGGTGTGGACCTTCCATCATTCTGTTCTCCGATTTATTTCTTTCTTTCTTTCTTTCTTTCTTTCTTTCTTTCTTTCTTTCTTTCTTTCTTTCTTTCTTTCTTTCTTTCTTTCTTTCTTTCTTTCTTTCTTTCTTTCTTTCTTTCTTTCTTTCTTTCTTTCTTTCTTTCTTTCTTTCTTTCTTTCTTTCTTTCTTTCTTTCTTTCTTTCTTTCTTTCTTTCTTTCTTTCTTTCTTTCTTTCTCCCTCTCCTGCACCTTGTTTTTAGTTTACTATGGGTGCATGACACCATGCTATAAGAGTAGAAAATCTGTCCATGTTTCATCTTAACTTTCCCATGTACAACCTCTGCTGGAAATTTTAAAATGTGCAAATTTATTTTCTAGATTCGGTTCTCTGTAGCACTCAAATAAATAATCATTTAACCTAGATGTATAAGAACCTGATGATTTTATCACACTCACATTCATAGATTCTGACTTTCTCAACCAAGTCACAACTCATCATAGCTCCTGAGCAGTTCCATGTGTTTTTCTACTTTCCAACATAGAAGGTATACTCGGGCTGTGTACCTGTGGCCTGGGGTGTGTGAGCCAACATTCTCACAGCTTCATTTCACTATTTACATCAACCAATAGTTACTTTGAAATGCCAGTATCTGAACACTTAAAAAAGGTTCTGTGATACGGATCTAAGGCAAATTAGTTGTCTCTCTGACTCTCTCTCCATTTCCAGCAGAAAAGAGACATTATGCACTAAGAGACTTCATCTGTCTGACTCTGTCCCTCAAGTAACTTGGCAGAGGAGACGTGCCTCCAATAAATTGAACCTCCAAGTTTCATGAAAATGAATGAGTGTGCAGAGGACTGTAATCTCACTAATGGACCCACTCTCTAAAAGAATGCAGCCCAGACCCAAAACTTGTTAGAAACTGGAGAATTCACAGAGGGATGTAACAGCGTACACACTTTAACCATGGAAAAGCCCCTGATAATCCCCAGATCAACTGTAAGACTCAAGTCTACCAGAAGTTCATACCTTAAGGAACATTTCCTTCCAGGGTTTTTCTCATATTTTCATTTTCAATGTAGTATCTGCAGATTGCTCATCTCCATTTTTCTTTCCAACTTTTTTGTCTGCTTATCTATATTGTTTAATAATTTGATAGTCTGTTTTCTTGGATTTGTATATCTATGAAGTCAGGCACCCTTCTGTATGCTTCTCCTTTCATTATTAAGCAGTAAAACCCCAATCACATTTTTTAAAAGTTTTTTTTCTGCTTGTTCTTTTTTCTTTTGATGATATCTGCCAGATCTCTTTATATCCCTTTTCTCCAACTCCACTCAAGTTAGGACTTCTGTTTTATCTGCATTTCCATACTTCCCAATTATATTTACCAGATTTAAAATCTATCTTTGCATGTCCCAGAAAGCACATCATATTTTCTTTCATATTATTTTTTCTATTTGATCCTTCCCACTCTTCGTTATCTCCATATACTGTCAACATCTTTTGGACAGCCTGTGAAGGGATTACTCACTTTCATGACACAGTTATTTCCACTTACTTAAAAGTACAAGCTTACCACATGTTAATCGTGCAATCCTCCCTACCCCTCAGTTTTAGTCATCTCTCTCTTCTTTCTTGGGCCTCTGCATAGAGTTATTTCCTCTTTACATATTACATGTTCTCCTGACTAATTTTTTCAGCTACAGAATTCAGACACTACCAGTAAATGAAACTAACAAGACACATCTCAAGTCTGTTCAGGTAAAAAACCCCTCAAACTTAGTCCAATACTGTATCCAGACAGAAAATATTCTAGTGAGGTGAATAGGGTGGAGAAACTATTTTATAATTAATAGAAACTGCAAATATCCCGGTCCCAATAATGAAGACAAAGGTGTAAATCTAAGCACAGTTCTGAACAAGATCAAGTAAAATGCAAGAGAAAACCTAGAAAATTTATACTTGATCACTAATAACATCTTAGCATATGTAGGAAAACGTCCAGAAGTGCACCACTTGCTTTCAGAGTGTCAGTTTTTAGGTATAATCAGTTAAAAACATAAGTAAGTAAAAATTATAATAATTTAAAAAGGGAAATTCCAAGTAACACAAAGATGACAGGAGACGAAGTAGTGATATCAAAAAATCTAAGTCTCTACCTTTGCATAAAAACATCACACTTGTTCAGATTTTAGAATAATGAAAAGGTATTTGAACTGTAAAGAATTCAATAAGAAGAAAAACTGGGAAAAAGTTCCGAAGTCTGACCATGGCAGTATTGGTAAAGTAGTCAATAAAATATGCACTACAAAACTCAATGTCATTTGTTACTATGTTGTTATGAAAATAAGGAAAAATTAAATAGAAGTGAAAGCAGCAGTCAGACACAATATTTATCTTGGACTATACTGAATTATCATGTAAATTAAAACACTGCAAGAAAGAACATATAATGTTGTATCATATAAAAAACCCAAGCCTTTATTCAATGCTGATTCTGTTCATGGTATTTGGTGTGCTTATTAAGTATATCTGTAATAGCACAGTTCTTCCCAAGAATAGTATCTTGCAAAGGAAGGGTAGGGCTTTTAAACCTGAAGTTTCAAAGTGAAACTGTAACAATACTCCTAATTCATGTCTACACATTAAACCATTTAATACATAACAAATATAAAATCTGTTGCTCAATTATAGGAAAAAAAACCAAACATGGTGGGATAGATTTATCTAGAGATTACTTAAGTGAGCAAGAAGTACAAAATGTAAGATCTGTAGCCTGCAGCCCTACTAAGGCACTTCAGCAAGAATGGAGAAAGGAGACCTGCATTTTAGGAACACAGCTGGAGATGAGACACAAATTTACCAAGTATCAAAGGAATCAACTGGGAAGAGAGCGAACAAAGCTGCAGAAACTAAAGTTAGCATACGGAAGAGTGCTCACATACTGAAGAGCTTGTCTGCCTGTAATATCAAACCAAAAGCAATTCAGGACATAAAACATTGCTGGCACACAAGTCCTTACATCTCCGAATATTACTACCACACTTTGAATTTCCTCTGAATTAGGGGCTGACTTCCAGCAGCTGCTTTTCAAGATTCAAAGCTTTATTTAGTTTAGATAATCTTCATACATTTTTTAAGGCATCCCCAACCTCGGGGAAAAATTGCCAAGTATGCTAGTAAGTACATCATCTGGGCTTCCTAGCATATGGAAATATGGATCAGATTTAAATGAAGAGTTGACTTTCTCCGGATACTTTTGGACTTAGTCCTGAATGGTAACTAACTATTCCTGATTATGATGTTGAATAAAATGGACAGAAGTAAATCACAAAGAGCAAAAAAAATATATCACCAAGCCTAGCACTAGTAGAAAAGATAAATAGTTCAGAACTGTGCACATTCTCAGGAGCTGCAGAGTACTACATACCTGTATTTTTTTAACATTCAGTGGGTATTTTCCAATTTAACATCCTGGCAATTACTTCAGACCTTTGTAGGCTTTACTTAAGCTACTACACACTTCAAACCAACACAGTACTCTCCTCTTTCTGCTGAAGTCAACTTCTACGCAAAGCAACAGTATAAACCAGAAAACAGTTTCCAAATATCAGATTGGAAGTAAATGATCTGCAGTAATTATTAGTAAAATTACTTCAGTTCAGCTCAAGATAATTGCTATCAGTTTTGGTTGTTTTCGAAGAGCTGAAAGGAGCTAGAAAAACAGTATGATGCATTTATTATGAAAAGAAAGAACATAATCATTGCTCCCCAGTCTCTACAGGGGACTGTTTTGTCAAATTTCTTCCTGTGGCTCTAAAGCAGACATGAAAAGTGGAGAATTACCCTTTATCTGCTAATGCCACATCTTGATTGAAAAATATGCACGTCACAATAACTCAAGGAGGTGGGAGTAGAGTTTTTCCACAGACAGATAATGCCTATGGCCATCATGAGAAGCTGGTATTTAGATCTAAATCCTAAATTCTATGACATATGTTTTTATTTTGAGTTTTCCCCCCTCCCTGATTCAAAGCACTGGCAACAGATTTTTGGCATAGCCATGACAGATCCCACATTACAACAAAGAAAAAAATCCCCCAAAAACTGTGTGTGACATTTTCTCTTTGAGACCAGTGAAGGTCCAGTGTATCAAACCATGACTTGTCAGATTTTTGGTATTACTGAACTGAACACGTGAAAACCCCACAGTGTTGACATGCCAACTAGGATCGTAGTCCCTGGGTTCACGGTTCACAGAGATTCTTACATCACCTGATCTGACAACCTGCGAAAAACACACGAGGCACTTCAGGCAGCATTTCACGCAGTCACTACAGTGACCTGTAACTGGACCCATTCACTGGTATTCAAAAAGCCGGAGCTGAAAGATAACGTGCAACAGTCTGGTTTGTCAGTAGTACAATCAGATTCTAATCAAAAATAAGTGTTAGGCATGGGAAGGCTGGAAGAGAAACTGCAGAGAGGATGGAAGCAAAGTAATTTAACATACTTCCGCTAACGTTAGCATCTCAAGTCAGCTTATAGTACAAACACACACAAAGCCAGATTTTAGGTTGCCACGGTAACAAGCACCAGATTGGAAAATTTCACCAGATTTAGGGTTTTGTTTGAAATAAAAAAAACCCCATGACTGTCACAAATTGCCTAGTGTATTCTCTACATCACATAAACAGAAATCCAGGTCAGAAAACACATTTAAAGCATGGGCTGTGTATAGGAACAAGCTTTACCTTTATTCCAAAACACTTAGCCTGACCCATAAAAAAGAGCTGTTTAGTTTCACAACCAAAATGCTATTGTAAGACAAGTGTAGAGAAAGGAGAGATGACCATGTAGGGGCCTTTTCCACTGCATGCTCATCAACTAGAAAAGATTAGGAAAAAAGGCATATGTGGGAGAACTGTTCTGCATGTAGATGGCTCCTTCTGTTAGCTGAAATGATGACTTTTACCAGCAGCAAACTGCCGACTATGAGAATCTCACTAAAGAGTCTGAAACTCACCTATCTTCACCTTTTTTATTAACATCAAGCAACTCAAAATTCTTGGAACATCCCATTGCCTAATCAAGGCTGAAAACAGCAATGCTGATACTCATGTCATGTTTTAACCTCAAGTTTTAAGCTCAGTTTTAAGCTCAGAGCTTATAAAAGTCTGTAATAACACTTTTGTCAGCACTACCATACAAGGACAGATGAAAGAGATAAAAGTTGCAAAATAAACACAGGTTGAGTGGAGGATAGGCAATCATATTTACAAATAACATTGATAGTTAGATTTTAAGAGTGTTAACATAACTCTCATTTGTTTGTATGTTTCAGTGCTATTTTACATCTAGTAAGGGTAAGAGAGTTAAGTAAGCACAGACAAGTTAAGTAGATACACAAATTAATATCTGTACTATGGTAAGAGTAGTTTAGGGGTGTAAGAAGTAGGTGATCAAGCACAATTACATTTTCAGCATGCCTAACGAAATGTAAATGTAAATGTAAAAGGATACAAAAAACTCTTGACAAAACTGATCCTGTAAATTGATAATTAGTTATAAAAAAAAATCTTCTGAGCAACTTTACATTGAAGGCAAAAGGACAAGACTGAAAACTTACTTTCAATACTATGTTATTAAGCCTTTTAAAAACCACAGTAATTATAAGTACATATAAGCAATACTTGTACCAGTTGTACCTGGAAGTATTTTCCTGATGTAAAATGTAATTCTAGAAATAGCAGAGTGGCTCCTTTTTCCTATACCATGCTCTTTAGGTCAGGTTTACTCCATTTCCAATTGTGGGCTTAAATTCCAAGAATTCATTTTCTGTGTTCTGTCATGAAATACTAGCACACTGCACTGAAGCTAAAACTTCATACTGAGCATTACAATCAAAGGAACTAAGATAACTGAAATTCAAAAAAGAGGAGACATGAAGTTCAAGGTAGCAGCAATTCAAATTCAGGCTGGAGTTTGAAAACCTACATACGACCTCTTCCTGCTGTCCATTCACCAGAGAACTTGCACCTGAGATCCTCTGCAAACTGTCAAGTGCTACCACTGGTAGCACAAAAGCCAAAACACAGGCCAGGTTTGTGATGACCCTGCAGAGTTAACAAGGTAAAGCAAAGAAAGAAAAAAGTTTGTATTTTATTACAAGGGCAAGCAGACGCAAGACTGAGTACACACAAGGAACAGATCTGTTGAGTAAGATGACATTTTTACATAGTCACTTTTCAAAGTAGAACTACATTTTAAGGGCTTTTGCATATGTTTTACCTAGAGACCTCTGTGATGAACTGCCAATATCAACTTCCCTTTCTCTTTAGTTGCCAATTTTATTTCATTTCTTTCTTCAGATACATGCCAACCAGTTTCAACTTGTTTAACAACATTTTTTAAAAATCAGCTGCCTTGCTGGAATGTTGAACTGATGTGTGTTTGGGTGTGTTTATAATACATGCAAAAAATACATTAAAGCAATATAAAAGGTCTGCTTTAAGCTTATAAAACCAAAGAAATTAAGCATTAAGGCAAAATACTGGAGCAGAAACCTCTTTACATATCATAATACCTTACAAAAACAACCACCTAACTTGCATAGAAAGTGTTAAGTGGTCTGTTCATTTAATACAGGTGAAGTTTATATGGCTGAACTTCAAAACTACTGGAATATCACAAGCCATCTTATTCTTTAACGGAAGGAGCTATATTTGCAAAATACTTCATTGTCAAATATCATTATATGCAGTAAAATTATACAATGCAATATATTTGATAATTTTTTATATATGATTGTGTAATAAAGTGAAGTTGTTTCCAGCCAAATTATTTAATAAAATATTGATGACATGAGTGTAATCAAGCAAAACAATAAGACCAGGATGTCAGATTTAGATATACTACTAAAGGAATGTCCTGGTTTTGCCAGGCTAAACCACAACAAAGAACCAAAGCTGCACCCTGATTTGGAGAAGCATCAAGGTTTCCTAATGAAGTCAACTTCAGGCACAGAATCTTGCCTGCTTCAGGCCCAGACCTTTAAGTTGTGATAAGTAGCAATAAGAAATCCCTTAGGAAATTTTGGTTGTGTTATCTGACCTTTACGTTACATTGTCACTAAAAAACCTATAGGATGAGAATAGGCCCTCAGATAAACCTAATGGTAGAGAGAGCTCTTCAAAAGCACACGCCTCCTCCACCCAACACTGATGGTCACACTGTCAGTCCTTGTACTTATGATACATGCTGCTTCGTAGCTCCCACAAGGACAAACTCTGGAGTTTTAGAAAACATTGAACAACAAATATAAAGGTATTCATTCTGAAAGCCTTTCATGCGTAACTTGATTTATTTTTGACAACTGATAAAACACCAAATTCTTCTTGTTGTTATCAGGAGAGAGTGAAAGAGAGGAGTTAATGGGAAGTTTCTGGGAAAACTTGTAAGACTGTAGAGCTCTAACAGTCCCTTTAGGACAGCTGGATGATCAGCATCACTTTGATAATGGTAACTATTTGTGTAAGTCCTATCTTGTGTTCATGTGTGACTTCTAGTCCGCTACCACAGTACCAAGCTGGTTTGCTAAAATAAGTGGAAACACACCAAGGGCTTTTTTACTCCCTGATATAAATGGAACTGTTCAGATGACATTTATTCTTCTCTGACAGGTATCTTCGTGCCACATGAATATTTTCATTGCTTCTGAAGCACAGTCACATGCTGGTGATCTTCTCTAATGCCTCTGATTTCTACACTTATCTCCAATAAATCTTCCACAACAGCTTGACAGAATCAATGCAGATTCTGTGTTGCTTTAAGCAAACTTCCCTAGTTTTCAAAGGAGAAGTGAACAAAAAAGACACCGCAGCAGCTGCCTGGTCTTGACTTTTGGACAATCAGCACTGATTTCACCTGCCTGAACTGTATAAGGATTTTTTGAGGGTGGGGATAGCAGGAGGGTTTTGTTTTTTCTAAGCATTGCTTTATTTTTCCATTATGTGAAAGGAATCAAGTAGTTTAAATTAAACTCTTTCAGTAAGTAGAAAGTATCTTGCATCAAAGACATTTTAAGAGTCCTCCAACTCAGTAATTCTGCTTGCCTCTGCCTGTCTTACTAAAAGAGTGAATTTGAGGGGAAATAAATTATGTTTAAGCTTGTCTAAACCTGATTGTCCATGACACATGGACAAAAGAATATGGCAGTCTGTGGAATTTTTTTTACTTTTCTCTTTTTGGTATTGTTTGCCTTTTCCTGTCAGTCACTCAACAGTTGATCCAAAAAGTAGTAACTTGAGATTTTACTCATGCAGTACTTCAGCAGAAGTTCCTGCCACACAGAGTTCATAGGAAGGTCTCAGGGGATGCAAATCAACTACTGGTTGGCCTAGATTGGCCCTTTGTGTGTACATGCCTTCCTTTTCTTAAAAAACAGAAAGGTCCCTCAAACAGTCCTTAGGGATTGCAGACACTGACCTAGCAAGTTGAAAAGACAATGTGCCAACAAATTAAGTGACAGTGATAAAACTTGGTCTATTCTCATCTGTTAAGAGTAGTAAGGCTCTGTGAACTGTTATTTTTAAACACCTTAAGGCTCAAAAAGTCATAGCATAGCTTAAAGGTAAGAGGAATTCCTGCAATATTATACACCTATTCAGATTTCAAGTATTCTTTGACATCGCTTGTCTTTATTGATGCAGGGTTGATCTTTTTACAGGTCTGTTTATATGCATCTGACAAACTTTGGCAGTATTTGATGACTATGGCAGCACAAGCCCCTGCTTTGGCACAGCGGCTCTTGTACTTGTCTGCAGGAACAACCCACCCCTCAGGTGCTCGCCAACCAGCACACTCCCCAAAGAGCGATCTGCAGGTGTCTATTAACCATCAAACAAACACCAGACTCTCCAGTGCAGCTTTGTACTCTGATGGTAGCTAACTCTTATACTGCTTAATTAGGATCGCTCCCTGTGAAAAGGTGGCAGGGCCTTTAGCCCGACTGAAGTGTGTCTACACTAATGCACGCAGCATAGGCAATAAGCAGGAGGAACTGAAAGCCATAGTGCATTGGAATAACTATGATGTAGTAGCTATCACGGACACATGGTGCAATTAATCCCACAACTGGAGTGCTGCCATTGATGGGGATAAGCTTTTCAGAAGGGATAGGCAAGGAAGGAAAGGTGGTGGGGTGGCCATGTGTGTTAGGGAATGCTATGGCTGCCTAGAGATTAGCGATAGTGACAACAGAGTTGAGTGCCTATGGGTGAGAATCAAGGGGAAGGCCAAGAAGTCAGATATCATGATGGGAGTTTGCTATAGACCACCTAACCAGGATGAAGAAATAGACAAAATATTCCATAGGCAGCTGGGAGAAGCTTCCTTGTACTTGTAGGGGACTTCGACTTCCTAGATATCTGCTGGAAATATAACACAGCAGAGGAGGAACAGTCCTGGAGGATCCTGCACTGTGTGGAAGGTAACTTCCTGACACAGCTGGTAAAGGAACCGACAAGTGAATGTGTCCTGCTGGACCTGCCGTTTGCGAACAGAGAAGGTCTTGATGGTTGGAGGCTGTCTTGGGCATAGCGATCATGAAATGATAGAATTCTCAGTCCTTGGAGAAGCCAGGAGTGGGGCTAGCAGAACTGCCACTTTGG
>NW_010166179.1:0-4188 GCF_000695765.1 Mesitornis unicolor
TTAATAGAAATTTATAGAAATTTATAGAAATTAATAGAAATTCATAAAACATCATAGAAATTAATTAATAGAAACTAATAGAAATTCATAAAATGTCACAGTAACTAATAGAAATTCATAGAAATTCATAGAAATTCATAGAAGATCATAGAAATTAATAGAAAGTCATAGAAATTAATGGAAACTCATAAAACATCATAGAAATTAATAGAAATTCATCATAGGAGATCACAGAAATGAACAGAAATTCATAGGGGAGCACAGACCCTCCTAGGGGATCATAAAGGATCACAGAAATTAATGGAAATCCACAGAAATTCATAGGAGATCCCGGAAATTAGAAATTCATAGGAGACCACAGAACAGAATAGAAACTCATAGAAATTCATGGGAGATCATAGAAGAGCACAGAAAATTCATAGAAGATCATAGAAATTCATAGAAATCTAGAAAAGATCACAGAAATTAATAGAAAGTCATAGAAATTAATAAAATATCATAGGAGATCACAGAAATCCATAGAATTTCACAGAAATCCACAAAAGATCATAGGAGATCACAGAAGTTTTCATAGAAGATTGTGGAAATTCATAGAAATTCATAATAGATCATGGGAGAGCACAGAAATTCGTAGAAGATCGTAGAAATGAACAGGAATTCATGGAAATTAATAGAAGATCAGAGAAATGAATGGAAATTCATAGGAGATCATAAAGGATCATGGAAATTAATGGAAAGCCATAGACATTCATAGGAGATCACAGGAGATCATAGAACATCATGGGAACCCATAGACGTTCATGGGAGATCATAAAGGACCATAGAAATTCATAGAAATTCATAGAAATTCATAGAAATTCATAGAAATTCATAGAAATTCATAGAAATTCATAGAAGACTGTAGAAATTAATAGAAATTCATCACAGGAACTCATAAAACATCACAGAAATTAACAGAAATTAATAAAACATCATACAGGATCATGGAAATACATAGAAATTCACAGAACTTCATAGAAACCCATAGAAGAGCATAGAAATTCATAGAAAATTGTAGAAATTAATGGAAATTAACGGAAGATCACAGAAATCAGCAGAAATTCACACAAATTCATAAATGGTCGTAGGGGATCATGAAAATGCAGAAAAGATCGTAGAGATTAATAGGTGATAGAAAGTCATAAAAGGTCATGGAAATCCAAAAAAATTCATAGAAATCCATCAAAATTCACAGAAATCCCCTGGGGGGCTCTGCCCTCCCCTCCCGGCAGAACCTGGGGGGCTCTGCCCGCTCTCACCTCGCTGACGGACGGGAACCGCTCCGGCCCCGACTCCAAACCACTGTCACCGTCCTGTGAGTCCAGCGACAGGCGACCTGGGGACACAGCGCGGCTGGGGAGCTCGTGGGGACACGGGGACATTGGGACATGGGGACACATCCAGGACATGGGGACTTGTTTGGGACATGGGGATGTGTTTGGGACACAAGGACACTGGGACATTGGGATACGGAGACGTGTTTGGGACACGGGGACACATTTGGGACATGGGGCCATATCCAGGACATGGGGATGTGTCTGGGACATGGGGACACTGGGACATGGGGACACATCCAGGATATGGGGACATTGGGACATGGGGATATGTTTGGGACACGGGGACATGTTTGGGACACAGGGACGTGTTTGGGACATGGGGATACATCCAGGACATGGGGACATTGGGACATGGGGCCATATCCAGGACATGGGGATGTGTCTGGGACATGGGGACACTGGGACATGGGGACACATCCAGGATATGGGGACATTGGGACATGGGGATATGTTTGGGACACGGGGACATGTTTGGGACACAGGGACGTGTTTGGGACATGGGGATACATCCAGGACATGGGGACATTGGGACATGGGGACACTGGGACGTGTTTGGGACATGGGGACATTGGGACATGGGGCCATATCCAGGACATGGGGATGTGTCTGGGACATGGGGACACTGGGACATGGGGCCACATCCAGGATATGGGGACATGTCTGGGACATGGGGATGTGTTTGGGACACAGGGATGTGTTTGGGATATGGGGACACATCCAGGACGTGGGAACGTGTTTGGGACATGGGGACGCATTTGGGACATGGGGACACATCCAGGATATGGGGATGTGTATGGGACATGGAGACATGCTTGGGACACAGGGACATGTTTGGGACACAGGGACGTGTTTGGGACATGGGGACACATCCAGGACATGGGGACACTGGGACATGGGGACACTGGGACATGGGGACACTGGGATGTGTTTGGGACATGGGGACACTGGGACATGGGGCCACATCCAGGATATGGGGACATGTTTGGGACATGGGGACGTGTTTGGGACACAGGGATGTGTTTGGGATATGGGGACACATCCAGGACGTGGGGACGTGTTTGGGACATGGGGACGCATTTGGGACATGGGGACACATCCAGGATACAGGGACACATCTGGGACACGGGGACACATCTGGGCCACAGACACAACTCACCTTCCGCCGCCCGGAAAACCGACCCGGAGTCGCTGCTCAGCCGCCCCAAATCCTGCAGGGGAAGGGGTGCCATGAACCCAGCGCACGGGGACACGGGGACACAGCCACCCCCAGCACAGCGGGTTTGGGAACCACAGGGGGTGCCCACTGCCCCAGGAGGGACCCCCAGGCTCCAGACCCCCAGATGTGTGGGTAACCCCGTTAAACACGGGGTGTCCCCATGAAATGAGGGGTGACCCCGTTAAACGCGGGGTGACCCCGCCAGCGCCGTACCACGGAGGCCCCGCTCTCCTGCAGGATCTTCAGCTGCAGTTGGCTGACCCGGCGCCGCGCGCCCTCGATCTGCTCCTCCACCGCCAGCGCGGGGTTGCGGCTGTAGGCCTCGCAGAAACGCTGCGGGGACAGCGAGGGGACCGCGTCACCAAGGGGGGGACACCGGCATCAGTGGGGGGGTGAGAGGGGACATCGACACCAACCAAGGGATGAGAGGGGACGTTGAGACCAAAGGATGGACGAGAGGGGACGCTGACACCATCAGAGGGATAAGAGGGGACGCTGGCAGTGGCAGAGGGACAAGAGGGGAAGCTGACACCGGTGAATGGATGAGAGGGGACGTAGGCACCAATGGAGGAATGAGAGGGGACGTTGGCATCAATGGGAGGACAAGAGGGGACGCTGACACCAAAGTGGGGATGAGAGGGGACACTGGGATCAATGGGGGGACAAGAGGGGATGCTGACAGTGGCAGAGGGATAAGAGGGGACATTGGCACCAATGGGGGGACCAGAGGGGACACTGGCATCAATACGGGGACAAGAGGGGACATCGACATCAATGGAGGGACACGAGGTGACGTTGGCACCAATGGAGGGACACGAGGGGACACTGAGACCAATGGAAGGACAAGAGGGGACATTGGCATCAATGAAGGGACAACAGGGGATGCTGACACCAATGGAGGGACACGAGGGGACATCGACATCAATGGAGGGACACGAGGTGACGTTGGCACCAATGGAGGGACACGAGGGGACACTGAGACCAATGGAAGGACAAGAGGGGACATTGGCATCAATGAAGGGACAACAGGGGATGCTGACACCAATGGAGGGACACGAGGGGACATCGACATCAATGGAGGGAAAACAGGGGATGCTGACACCAATGGGGGGATGAGAGGGGACACTGAGACCAAAGGATGGACCAGAGGGGACGCAGACAGCGGCAGAGGGCCAGGAGGTGACATCCCTGTCCCCACGGTCCCCGGGCCAGGGCCGTACCTGCAGCTCGGCCTCCTCCTGCCGCAGCATGTTCCGCAGGATCTGCGCCGCGTGCTTCTGCACCTCGGGGTCCTGCCGATTTGGACAAGAGGGGACATTGACATCGATGGGGGATGAGAGGGGACACTGACACTAAAGGAGGGACACGAGGGGACATCAACATCAATGGAGGGACACAAGGGGATGTTGGCACCAATGGAAGGGCAAGAGGGGTCGATGACACCAATGGGGGGACAAGAGGGGACACTGAGACCAATGGGGGGACAACAGGGGATGCTGACACCAATGGAGGGACACGAGGGGACGTTGGCATCAACAGGGGACACTGACAGTGGCAGAGGGACAAGAGGGGACACTGAGACCAAAGGATGGACCA
>NW_010166180.1:0-8764 GCF_000695765.1 Mesitornis unicolor
CCTAACGTTCTGTGATTCTGTGATTTCCTCTGGTCCTATCGCTTGATACACCTTCCTTGCTACAACCTCCTTTCAAGTGGTTGTAGAGGGAGTTAATGTCTCCTCTCAGCCTCCTCTTCTCCAGGCTAAACAACCCCAGTTCCCTCAGCCACTCCTCATAATTCCTGTGCTCCAGACCCTTCACCAGGTTCGTTGCCTTTCTCTGGACATGCTTCAGTGCCTCAATGTAGTGAGGGGCCCAAAACTGACCACAGGATTTGAGGTGTGGCCTCACCAGTGCCGACTACAGGGGAAGGATCCCTTCCCTACTCCTGCTGGCCACACTAGTCCTGATGCAGGCCAGGATGCGATTGGCCTTCTTCTCCACCTATGCACATTGCTGGCTCATGCTCAGCACCACCGGATCTCTCTCTTCCAAGTAGCTTTCCAGCCACTCATCCCTAAGCCTGTAGCAGCTGCAGAAGGGGTAAGGAGGCTGATAAGGCAGAGAAGCAGGGCAGACTAATGATAAAGTGTGAGTGCCTGAAGAAGATACAGAGTGCCCTTGAGTTTGAGGGTGTTTTCAAAGTTGAAAAGATTCTGGACCAGAAGCTAGTGGACTGAGCTGATGAGGGGAGTTAATGTTCAAACATACAGACAATTGAGATGAAATAAAAACCAGTGCTTTATATGGTCTGACGAAGGCAGTGACTGCATTTGGAGAATCCTTTACTAATCAAGGCAGCATGCATGAGGGCCTGAATGAGATGTTTGGTCATAAGGATAGAGATTATAAGAATTGTTCTGTACAGATGTTGGTGACAAAGAATTAGCAACGCTGGTGAGAATGGTATCAGTGTGGAAACACAGGTAGCCAGATTGGAAGGCATCCAAAACAGATGAAAAAGAGAAAATTTTGTGTTAGACATATTCTTCCTTTGGTATGTATTTTCATCAGATGGATTCTGAGTGTCTCACTAAATTATTAAGCTCACAGTCTTTATGGGTACTGAGGCTGTAAGTTTAATGTAAAATTAATCTACCAGTTAAATCATATTTCACATTGACATACTCTGGGGAAAAAAGGAGCCTGTCATCACAGTGGGCTGTAGCAGCTGTGAGTAACCAACTGCCTCATTCCCGCTACCAAGACTGCTATGGATCAATAACTATTGTCCAAAGGCTTTCTTTTGTAAAAATCAGCAGAAATAAGAGGATAATCTGGAAAGAAATTTAATGACCTTTATTTCATATGAAATTCATCACCCAATTGCAGTAGACTAGAGATACATTTAGCAGGAAGCCAGACTTGAAACACTACTGAGCAGAGAAGAGAGCTGCTGTGCAGTCTCAGCCAACAGAGCATGTTGTTTCCCAGGAGCATATGAGCAGCACCAGCTTCTGCAGAGAAAGCTGCAAGAGACTGTGTAGAGAGTCAAAGCAATTCCACATTGGTTGGGAAAACAGTTCTTATATTCCACACAACCTGAAGACTCTCCTCTGACCAGAAGAACTAGGTATTTTATCTCCAGCAATGTTCTTCTCAATCCTTCTCTTACCTACTGCCTCTCTTCTTTTCTGCAGCTCAGGGTATTCTTTTTACATCTCCAACTGTCTTTGTAAGGATTCACCTCTGGACTGTAACTCACAGTCTCAGTGTTCTCATCATTGTCTCCACTGCAACTAGCTAGGTTGTATAAGAAGAATAATTGGTTTGTATTCTTCTGCTAATAAAAGTATCCACTTACTGTGTTCTATGTTCCAGAGGCATTGCAGTTATGCGAGAGAATACAGAGAAGGGCTCTCTGCTTTTCAAAAAACATTCATGAATCTCAAAAAGTACACTTTTACCGGAAATATTTTCTGTAAAAAGGAAAATTAAACTGAAAGTGTTATTTCATACTCATTATATCCTTTAGAAAAATTCATCTAATGCAGCAGTATAAACAATAGATAAGCAGAATGCTTGATACAAACAAATACTTCTAGAAATTTCATGCTTCCTTGTTGGAGGTTTCATGAACTAAAATGGATATGATTATATAGAGTTCTATGGCTTGGAATCACCACCTTAAGAATTCTGTAATTTAGAAAGACCACCTTAAGATGACACGGTTAAAGAAAGAGAAAGTACGACGATGCGGCAAGAAAACGACCTGGAAGTAAACCAACAGGAAGCGGAAGTAAACCAACCTGACCCGGATGTGGGCAGTGACATGTAAGATAGTAACCAATCATGTATTAGCTTAGACAATATGGACACG
Source organism: Mesitornis unicolor (assembly GCF_000695765.1). Lineage (NCBI taxonomy): Eukaryota > Metazoa > Chordata > Aves > Mesitornithiformes > Mesitornithidae > Mesitornis > Mesitornis unicolor. The sequence goes on from NW_010166180.1 coordinate 2,244, forward strand.
TATATGTAACCAATAGAAATGCTTATGTAGTGTGACTAAGGGATTTTGGACTATAAAAGCGCAGCTTCTGATAAAATAAAAGTCTTCGATTTATAACTCTTATAGAGTCGTCTCGGAGTCCTGTGGTTGTCTTGCACTTCATATCATCTGGATTAGGATGGATTGCTACCTTGGCCAGACTTTTCCACATAAGGCTGCTTTTGTTGCAGTATCTACTCATGAATTATTAGTGCCCATTGTGAGATGGCAGGCTTGATTTTTTAGCATACAGGGCAAATAAACCAACAGTAAAGGGAAATAGGACAATAACTTATAGATAAGCTATAATAATTTTTACAACCACATTAAAAAAAAATGTCCTGATCAATTCTCTAGGGAGTTTCTGCCCCTAAAAGAAGCTAAACTCATGAAGAACGTTTGCCATAATTGTCCTATTGTTATTAAGGTTCTTGTTATAGGGAAATATCATATAATTTTTGCATAGGGACAGAACTGCTCTTCTGGCTATTTCTCACAGTGAGAGCCTATTTTGGTATTCCTGTTAGAACAGGTGATAGATGTTTCTTGCAAGCTTCAGGGACTCCTAATACGAAAATTAAAGAGGTTGTCTTCACCTGTGTTTCCTTTTCCTTAGGGAATGGTGACTCTGAAGATTCCTTTCCTCTTTGTAACCTCTTCTGGCTTTCCCCCCCTTTCTTCATTCTTGGCTTTCTGCACTGCATTTAGTTCCTGCCTGTTTGTAGAATTACTGGTGCAGTTGATTAGTGTCTGTGCTGCCTTTCTGTATGCATACTGCATAGTTGGAAGTCCCTTTAGAGAATTCCACATTTCTAGCCATTTACCACTAGTGATCCAATAGGGAAATGTAATGTCAGAAAATCGTGGTTAGTCTTCAATAGCTGATAACAATAAATAGGGAATATAACCCTAAGAGACAATATGTATTTCTGCAAATTTCATTCAAAGAGTAACATTTCAATCAAAATTTAACCTTTGTGATTTGTAGCATTGTCCTAGTTGTGTAGGACACTGAAGAGTCCTCATTAGACCTGTTGCTTCCTCACTTGTAGAATTGACCTTCAGCAGTTGGTGTGGTAAGTCGCCCCTAGTATGAAAACTGCTGCTGCTTATTCTGGGTAGCAAATAACCTAACTCAAAGCATATTGAAACTTATGGAAATAGTCTTGTTTTAACAAGTGTTGTTTACTGTTGCATTTCATGGACTCCAACAAAAAGACTCAGCCCCATTGAGTCTATGAAAGTGAGGTGGATCTACATAATGTTCTACCAAAGCTAATCCAGCTACACAGCAATCAAATCAGTCCCCTCAAAGTGGCATCAGCAGATGTATTTTCAAATACTTTTAGTCTGTGAAAACATACAAATACGTCATTAAGAACAAAATAAATCCTCATCAGTGATGGAGTTCAAAACAGACAAACTCAAACACCTGCTAAGCTATTTGCATTCATTAACATCTAAATTTCATTGCAGTAGAGGTGGGGCACCTGCAAAACTCACTTTGCAGAAAAGGATTAAATTCCTTTTCAGGAAATTTCAGGTTTTCTTAATTTTGCTAAATAGTTTCCACCTTACAATCTTTCATTTTTGTTTTCTTTCCTTTTTTTTTTTTTTGGCTGACAAAATGAGAAGCACCGGTGCCTCTCTGCCCACTTCTTTCCTTGTGCATTCAGAGGTGAGAAACGGTTCACAGCTGTTTCAACCAGAATACTAACTTCTCAGAAAATACATTATTCTAAATCAGATCTTTGCTCAGAAATACAGAAAGATATTACTTCAGTTGTTGCTTTTTAGTGTGACTTGTTATAGAAGGACTAGTAAACTTTTCTTCTGATTCAATATGTTTTTAAGAAACATTATGATGATACAACAACATTAAGAGAAGTTGAACCACAATTAATTCCTCCTAATTCAATGTTTCGAGGAATTCTAAATATGCTAGCACTTTGTCAAATCTCAAGGGATTCATGCAAAATCCTGTCAGACATTTTACTATGTACTTGAATATAGTGGTGATTTATACTGTATAGATGCTGAGAAAGATGGAACATTCCCAGTCCTTAAATGAATGTTCATGTGGCCTAAACTTAATATTTTCTTAGCTATTCCAGCTTTGCTGCAGGACAGATTTCAACAACTGTTCTTGCCATTAGTCTGCCTGATCAAGAAGATTAAAAAACACAGCTCAGAATAAAGATAGCTACTGTTATTTTAGAATTGCTAGCTGAACATGACAGGATATTTGCTGACCCACAGCTCGACTTATATTGTTATGGTAATATAACAAAATATATGTTGGAAAAGATGAAAGTCTCTTGATCTTTTATATAGAAAGAAAATCTGCTATTCCTTCATTTCACCCTAAAGTTGAAAAGACATAGCAGACATGCTAGTAAAATGTTATGATTGTTACACATTGGTATCAGAGTCTAAATAGTCCTCTTGAACTATCTCAGCTTTCTGATGCTATCATGTACCTTGTGAAGACTGAATTCTCTTGCTTTAAGCCTCAGCTCCTTTAGACGTGCAGTTGAAAAAGAATTGTAGCTTTCAGTGAAGAAAGTTTCTAGCCATCATACTTATAAAGAAAAGACTGAAAGTAGGAACTCTAGTCTTAAACAGAAAGGTGAATTGAAAGATTACAAAAGGTATTATTTTCTTAAAGTAATTTGATTTTTTAAATTGTTTTCTGGTATTTATTCTTACTTACCAGGTGCACAGGTCAGGTAGCACTTTATATAAAGGGTTTTTTTCAGCATGACCATCATTGTACAAAGATGTATGTATGAATTATTGTTTAGGTAAGTAGTTACACTTGTTAAAAAAAACCAACAAACCAGCAGATTTTCTTGCTGGTCACTGCTAGTATATTTGTCTCTTCTTTTGCCTCTGTTTTGACTGTCTTAAAGAGAACAGTCAGGTTGCATGAAAATTTATCTCAATAAATGTCCTAGTTACCTCTGGGTACATCTAATCCATCTGTATATAGAAAGAATTTTAACAGGGCCTAGTATTCCTAAGGCAAATTGAATGTACTGAGTATTTCCGAATTCAGTACCTCAGAAATAAAGATTCCTAACCTAAACTTCCCATCGCACAACATACCCTCATTGTCGACTTCTGCTTTGTCATTCCAGCATATGCAGGTGGATAATTTTATGGGGAGTCTGAAATGATCACATCTTCCTGAATCAAGGAGTAGCTGTGCTCAGCTCTTGATACTTGGCTTGTTAACCTTGGAGACATAGAGATAAGCTCTTTGACGTGGACAAGCCAGTACAACTTAAGAAAGTTAGTTGTCAAGGCAAGTCCACTTCTAACCTTGAGAAACACAGCCAACACTTGCTTTGAGATCAGTCACACCATATGAGATATGAAAGGGAAAAGTGGTTTGATGAGGAGCTCAAATTATAGCTAGGGCAACAAGTTAAAACATTGCCTGGAGGGGGACAGTAAGACATGTATGCCATGACTAAAATGGATGAAGTTTGTTATCATCTAGAAATGGATTTATAAATAAGTTTTCTTGGTGTCTCTTTTCTGCCTCAAAACAAGCCTTGGATTCTGAGGGAAAAAGGAAAAATACCACAAGTCAGCTTTTTCCAGAGCACAGATATCTTAGTTCTGCTATATAAAAAATTCTTCAAAGAGAATCAGCCTATCTAGAAACCAAGATCAAACAGAAAATCTCACTTCAAAGGGGACTTCAAGTTAATATCTGATTGAAACTTCTTTGCCAAAAGAAAGGATTTTCAGGAATAGATAGCAATGTTACTTTTTTAAAAGCTAGGTTGTCTACTGAATTATTAAGCAATACTTTAGTAGTATGTGTCACCACAAACCTACTGTTGTAAACATTCTATATTGGTTCTTACAAGTCTCTTTAGGTCTTGTTCTTCAGGGTCTGTTATTTCAGTACATCACGCTGTGAAATTCAGTACTGTGCTATTCACATCTTAATGGAAGTCAAGTATGTCTACACAAAAAACAAATGTATGCTTTTATGCAGCTAAAATTCAGCTTTAACCAGCATTGACAAAACTAAGATTTAAAATAAGATAAAAATAATTTTATTTTTACCCTGCAGGAAGGAACAAGGCAGCCAGTCAGTCTTTTAAAATTCTATTTTGTCCCATTCATTTATCTGACTTTCTTTTTTCCCCGCTCCCTTTTCTTTTAATAATAATATTGTTTTACCAATAGGAGAGTAAACTGTGTCAGCTTTCTCAGAAGCCCTTATTAGCTACTATACCCTACAATATGGGCAGTGGGACTGACAACTGATCAGGTAACATTTTACTCCATGTTTGCACCAGTATAATTCAATTGAAAGAAACAAGTTGCATCAACGTCAGATTAGGGTGTGAGAATGAAATCATGCTGTAAGACGCTAAAGAGAATTTGGAGACTAGATCCTAATTCATTCCAAAAAATCAAACTGAGGCTGTTGCCATGAGGTCCAATCTCAAGCACTTGCCTGATATATCTCGCCACTTTTCCCAGTGAGGACTTGACTCCTAGAGCTCATGCTTGCCTTTCCCCTTCAGCACTTGCAGTTGCACAGCTCCCAGTTCCTCAGGCTCTGGCTCTGCACCCACACCTGAGCTTCTCTGTCCTGGCACATAACCAATTGCTGCATTATGCTTTCTCATCTGGAGGCAATCAGGGGAAAGTTTCTTCCTTAGATAGGTGCATAGTTGCCCTGCAGAAATGTCTTGTCAGAGTTAATTTAGATAAAGCTGATATTTTAAAATTAATGGCATGCAGGACAGTTGGTTTTAGCTAATTTCCCAGTGTCAAAAAGTTCAGGCACAGCTGAGACTTCACATTTTGACAATATATGAACACAACTCTTACATTTTTCTAGTAGAAAAATTATCTAAGTCTGAGCTTAATGATGCAAAATGGAAAAGGAGGGAAGGAGAAACCAAAAAATACCTTCACTGACCTTGCGCAAACTTTTTTCCAGTTTATAATATTTTCAGGACTTTAGTTTCTTATGTTAGCAGAGTAAGTGGGAGAGGGAAGAGAGAAAGAGATGCTAGCAGCAATGGACAAAGTGGTCCCCAACCCAAACTATAGGTTTATATTCAGCAATTCTTATATAAGATGTCTATATTGCAAATGACAAAGCAAGACTCACGTCTTTCAGTGCAGCCTGTTGCTGTGAATTCTTGCATCTGGAGATCTTTGTGGTACTCTAAGTATCCCTGTTATCAGATCACAGTGCAAGGTCAGGACCTAAACCTGTTTAAGTTTTGTGTAACTTTATTAGTAGCAAGACACACATGTGTGAACAAGAATTTCACTATTATTTCCATCTTAGGAAATCCTTTAATACTTTAATGGACTGAACAGACTGTAAATACTCGCTTTTGTAACTGAACTTAAAAATGCTATGCAAGGAGAATTTATAATTTGGAATATTTAAATAACTCTTAAAACACAATAGAAATTTAAATAAAGGCAGTTAGCTTACAGTATGTGCACATATTGAACTGCAGTAGTTGATTGGTATTTCAAGCACATAGTAGGTGTACTGTGGCCTCATAATCAAGTTCTTAGTTCAATAATTACTTTGCTGCTCATATTAATGTGGAGCAATGAGTAAATCCACATAATGCTTTGGTTTATTGTAGATTTATATTTTCCAAGTCATGTTCCAAAGACCTTTCATAATTATTTAATCTTGTTAAAAATGTCAGTCTAATTTTGCATTGGTATCTGTAACTTGTGTCAGGAGATAGTACGGATAATTTCTCAGGAAATGACAGATTATAGGAAGCAGAGGAGATTTCACAAAAAGTTAACTTTAGGAGAAGTGAACTTATTTTTAAAGTTTTTTTAGGATCACTAAAATAGGTGACAAATAGTAATCTGATTTCAGTCATGGCTATATTTCAATATCTTTTTCCTTGTTTCTCATGAATAACTGTAATCCGTTCTGCCATTAAACAAATCAAAGTCATTACTGAAACAGGTCAAAGTGACTACTGATAACACTAAAAACAACTTGACACTGGAAATCTTCATAGAAATAATCTGTTGTAAACACCATTTTATGAGTTACCTTGTGCTTTATATAATTCTGTGGTTACAATGTCCAGAGCATTATGACTTTGCTTTGTAGACTTTGAGTGAAGTAATTCTATTTTAGAGGAAGAGGAGAATGAAGGAACTGAAAATAAAAGCCCTCCTTTCTGAGTAGTGAAGTGTTTTTCCATGCAGCCTGAATAGTTTCTGGTATATTATTACACATCTAAACTTTAGACTGTAAATCCCCGAGTTGAGGAACCAAAGCAGAGTGCTGCAGGTATGCTGGTTTTAATGGGATAACATCAATTTGCACCTCCACAAACATGGCCATGTTGTCTTCTCTGCTTTTAGCCCAGGAAGAATATCTGCCGTATTTTCTAGCATATAGAAATCATAGAATCATAGAATTTTATATATATAATTAATATATGTGTAGTCTAAATCTGCCCTCTTCCAGTTTAAAA
>NW_010166181.1:0-1271 GCF_000695765.1 Mesitornis unicolor
TAACTCCATCATAAAAGGCCACCAAATTGGTTAGACACAGTTTGCCCTTGGTAAAGCCGTATCTGTCACCACCAATCACCGCATCCTCGTTCTCCATGTGCCTTAGGAGTGACTTCAGGAGGGTCTGCTCCATGATCTTGCCAGACACAGAGGTGAGACTGACTGGGCAATAGCTTCCTGGGGCTTCCTTTTTCCCCTTTTTGAAAATGAGGGTTATGTTTCCCCTTTTACAGTCATCAGGAACTTCACCATACTGCCACGACCTTTCAAATATGATGGATACTGGCTTGGAAACTTCATCCACCAGTTCTCTCCGGACCTCAGCCTTCTCCATATCCCTTGTGACCAGGTCTTCATTTTCCTTCGGGAGAGGGCCTACATCTTCCCTAAGCTTCCTTTTTTCACTGATATACCTATAGAAATTCTTCTTGTTCTCCTTTATATCCCTGGTTAGATTTAATTCCATCTGCACTTTAGCTTTCCTAGCCTGATCCCTGGCTGCTCAGACAACTTCTTTGTAATCCTCCCAGCTAACCTGTTCTTGCTTCCACTCCCTATAGATTTTCCTTTTGCACCCAAGTAAGTCCAGGACTTCCTTGTTCATCCACACAGGCCTTCTGGCATTCTTGCCTGCCTTCCTCCATCTTGGGATGCACTGCTCCTGGACTCAGAGGAGATGGTCCTTGAATATCAATCAGCTTGCTTGGGCCCCTCTTCCCTCCAGGGCTGTGATCCCACTCCAGGCCTGGGACATATCTTCTGTCATTGGCATCGAAGTGGAATCATCCTGCTAAAGTACCACCTTTGCACATTAGCGAAGTAAAAACTTTATTGTCTGCTTGGCATATTGATTACATTGGTCCTTTAAAATCTTCTGCCATGTACAAATACATCTTAACAGGTGGAGAAATAATATCCAGAGTTCTTACAGCTATGAAATGCTGAAAGGCTAATGGACAAAATACCATGTGTGGCCTCTCCTCATGGTTCTCAACTTTACGCATTCCTTACTCCATCCAGAGTGATAATGACTCACATTTTACTAGCAAATAAGAACAAGAATTGGCAAAACAAGAAGGAATAAAATGGGTATTCCACACACCTTATTATCCACTATCTAGTGGCGTAGTCAAATGAGCCAATGGACTACTGAAAAATATATCTTAAACCATATAAAGGGCAATGGGACAACCACCTCTCTAAAACTTTACAGTAACTAAATAATGCCCCCTATGGAAGTCCTGTTGGAGGCTTCATGAATTAAAATGGAT
>NW_010166182.1:0-6770 GCF_000695765.1 Mesitornis unicolor
GGACACGGCATTTGGCCATATTAAACCTCAGTTACCTATCTGTAACAGTGTCTTATAGCTTCACCTCAGAGCTGCAGAAGTACAATGTAACTGTCATAGCGATCCAAAGGGACAGTTAATGGTTATAGTGGATTGGTTAATCGGGGTAGCATTTGAAATGCAGTACCCAAATTTAGTTATTTGTCTAGGCAAAAATGGGCACAACTTACCATGGTTAGAAGAGGGCTAGAAAGATGTCTCAGGAATGGAAGTGCCTGTCCCAGGATACTTACATTACCTATTTTAGCTTGTAAAACTGAGTGGGAATAGGATGGACAGCTCTTCTAGAGCACTCTTATTTGAAGTAAAGACCAGAACAAGAAGTATTTGTGCTAAAGGACAATTTTTGCACAAAAACAAATGAGTACAAAAACAATTATCTAAGAAAAAAGAAGTCAGTTTCTAAGTCTCACATTCAAGAGTTTGAAGTAGCCCTCCAAAGGAGAAGTGAGCAAGGGAAAGACACCTAACTAATTTTAGAAGGAAAGATATATGATGCTGCTGTCTGAAATAATAGGAGACTGTGACTTGACCCAGAAAATCCTTTCACTTCATACATTCATAGTGCTGCCAATAAAAGTAAAAAGAACATGTAGTCAACAGAGAAAAATGGGGAAGGTGTCTAGATTCTTGACTGAGTTGAGAGCATACATTGTATATGCTGTTAGGTAGGGGGGGGGGAAGAAAAGAAGATTCCTCTTTGCTGTTCCACCAGGGTAAAGATAAGGAGCTTTCTTTTTCCATGCTATGAAATGGATTTTATTCTGTCTGGCCTAAGGCTTTTCTCTCCTTACGTCCTCAATATTATAACAGGAATTTTTAATCTGAAAATGTCAGATAACTGCAAGGTTACCATAAAGAAAATGTGCTCATAAGTGGAGGTCATTTTCCTGAGCAGAGAAAAGCAAGAGCAAACACAGGCATAGATCCACCTTGGTGATGCTTATTTTGTAACTAATTAGAGTATTTGCTGGCTCAGTAGCAGCCATGACTGGAGCGCTGAATGCTGTTTAGCTGCAATAACAGACTGATTGATGAAGATATCCAGCTGACACACTCCAGATTCTGTATGACTTCCTAAGCAAAATACATGAGTTGGGAAAATGCCTCTAAAGGTTTAATATAACCAAGTGGTTAGTTGGTTTTCCCCAAAGCAGCTGACAGCCACCCAACCAAGAGACTATTTTTGAGATTTCCATCTAGCAGAAATCAAACAGTAATTCTATTTCAACTGCGAAGAACACAAAGCTAATGAAGTTTTTCCAGCCATGCACTGGTCAAATACATCAAGTACATGAGTACTGTAGTAGACTAATCCAGGCCAGCTACACTTACCAAAAAGAGAGTTTTCCTTCCCACATTACCAGAGTTTATCTGTCTTGTATTACTTGATCCAGTAGATGAGTTCCTTTAAATCATAGCTTTCTCAAATGAATAATAAAACTTTGGAATGAGAATACTACTGTTCTGCAGGGAACGTAAGCAATATTTCTGCATAATGTCTCTGTGGAAGTCAGGGAAAATATCATTTTTATGGTATCAGATAAAAAGTATGTGAAAGAATCTAGGAAAGTTAAATGCCAGAAAAACAAACACACAACAAAAACACTATTTTCTTTAATGTATGTTTTACAAGCAAGCTTTGCCAAGGTTTCTCTATGTATAATTTAAGGCAGAATCTTCTAAACACTAGTATTTATGCACCGAAATAATTGCAAGAAATTATGAAACCAGAGAGTCCATTATCATCATTTAACTGGTATCAACATCCTCCCTTCTTTTCTTGTTTACTGTTTCTCTGATTTCTCCATAATATATAAACAAAAACAGGTTATTTTGTGATTTATTCTAGGCCACAAATACTAAAATGTCAAATCATAAAGGGCTGAAAATACATACCTACAAGACCTCATTAATCATATACCGCTACTGATGCCTATGTCTTCTGACCAGTTCAATATTTACTGTCATTAGTTGGTATAATTCTAATGTCTCAGACAAAATGCTTTACAGTATCAAGTCAAACATCTTATGCTATTAACTTAGACAGTAAACTTAGTGTCATAAAACCAGCAAGCTCCTATGAGCTCAAAGCTGTAAGCTTGCTTGTGTTGCTGTTATTTATTTAATCAAGTCTGAGTTGTTCCATTATTTTGTTTAATGCCAGAACCAGTCTGGCATTCCCACTGTTATCAGAGCTGTCTACCTTTAATCTTTATAAAATATTGTTGCAACATTCCTTCCATATTTCTGGCTTTCAGAATCTGCTACCTTCCTAAAAGCTGATACTTTCTAAGCCAAATATTTCATATCAAGGAGAAAACTAATTTAGGCTTTTGGTAGAGCACTTGCTCTGGTCCTGACGTTCTTTCCCATTTGGATTGTCTCCAAAGAAAAATAAACTACAGAACATAATGTTCTTATGGCAAATAACTCTGTGTAACAGGAAAAGAAAAAGTACTTCCAAGAGCCATATTAAAGATTATTTTCTTCAGAGCTCTGCAGCAGATTGAATCATTAAACTTTATTTTGTGTTAGTTTTGACTCCTTTGTGAAATATTTTTATGAACATTTAAACCGTCTGTAAATGACAATGTCCGTATCTATTAGAATTGCCTCTGTGTCAATAACTCAGATAGACCTTACAAAGAACTGAAAATTGCAGCACTGAAGAAGCCAGGAGGGTTTCTATTTGAAATTTTATACCACTGTTGGCTTTGTTATCTAATATTTAATCAATGATAGGGGAAATAAAACTATAAAGATCATTATCTTTAGTGGACAACAGAGAAGCATAAAAGTAATACATTACTGCAAGTAATAATCTTTCTTTAATGGCCATAGCTCACTGCAGATGATCAGGATATATCATTTAGAGATCACAGCTGGAGATGGGGATATAAATATAGTCAGGTTTTAAGCAAGGTTGAGAAAGGCGACAGACACTGACACAGTTGCTCTCTATCAAATCACTCTTCTCACTGTATGCAGTCAATCCTTTAAGACTATTTCAGATCAGAAAGTTTAACCAAAGATGTTGCCTGGTATTCTAAAACTGGAACAGGAGGAGTAACTCATTCATAAAGATACTAATTTCAAAAATAAAACCGAGAACAGCAAAACTGGAATAAGATGGTTCATATTATAAAAATATTTCAGATTATTCAGAAACATCACTTTAAGAATGCTAAGTAATTTAGAAAAAAAAGTAGGTTTATCTCGACTTTCATTAAAGAAATAGCTAACAAGAAAGCAGAATGCTGATTCATAAAGTTTGGTAAGCCACTAGTCAAGTTCTTGAATTCGTGTTTCAGCAGAGCCTGACACAACCTCTGATTTCTGTATTTTGAGGTCATTCTCAGTACATTGGAATATATTCATCTTATATAATGGTATATTCTTGCTAACTCTTCAAAAAGTTATTTTCAAATATCAAATAAAGTAAGTCTAGCAGTGGTCTTAATTTCTTGATGAATATATCAAATTTCATTAGGAAAAAAATATTAATAAGGGAACTTGTTAATCTCATACTAGTGACTGACCTATTCATCCTATTAAACTGATAAACCTCCAAGAGAAAAAAAAAATCTTCAAATATGAAGTTGACTAAAGAAAGAATTTGCCTTCATTGTTTAAATTGGGTAACAAATTTAGAGGCAGTCATTGTTTTCTTACAAATTTTCTGCTAAGATATTTAACTAACGTTCTGAAACGGGACTGGTTTATGATGGTCCACATGATCAAAACCAAAAAGTACATATTAACTTTTTCATGTGTTTCACTTGCTATCCTCACCATCACATGTACACTCCTAAACCTGTTTATGATCTGATCTTAGAACTTGGAAAACTTCACGTTCTTGCTGGTATTTGGACCTTACAAGGCTCAAGTCATTGTCAGATGTTTGTGAGCACTTAGTGTTTTTCAGTTTATTCCCATGCAGACCAATAGTCTTCGGAGCAACATCTTCAAATTAATGCTTCCCCCCCCCCCTTGCATTTGTACATGAAATCTTTCATGAAGATACTTAATAATATATTAACAGCAGTGCTCCCAGTTTTTTCATCTCAGTTTATTATATTGAGATTATATCACTGGATGGTTTTTCTGTTAAGTGATTAGAACTGGTTCTGGTTATTTCTTCTGGGACTCTGATGTGAGTGAACACAGCCTGCTGGTTTACTCAACAGGTAACCCAAGTTTTGTGTTGGGTTTTTTTTTTTTTACTCCTAACTGCCCACTTTCAAGAGTTCTCTAAGCTGAATATATTAAGAGAGGTTTGGGTGTTCTTCTTGGTCACTAGTTAAATTCCAACAATACAATTTCATTTTTAACTTCAGCTGAATCACAGAACGTCAGCCCGAGTATGAAGAACATAATGAAAGACAACCTAAGCCAGTTTAATAGGTCTATAACACTGACCAGTCAAAGTTTAGGAGTCAAGCCCAAAGATGATACACAGCACAATATAAATACAGGTATATGTGGATATGTATTATAATGAAAAAAGAAGCCTACTTTACTAGCTATTTTTGTAGACTTGCTTTATTGTATCCTGCACAAATTACCCTGATTTAGATGCTCTCTTTTTATGTCATGATGTGACACCTAGCTATTAATGTATGTTTCTGCTTGATCGGGAAGTCTCTGGACACGTTCAGAATCAACCTGAGAAACTGGAGGAAAAATGCCAAGCCCAAGTATGAAGTTGTTAAATGAAGATAGTACAGGGAAAAATAATATAGCAAACAATCCTGGCTGGACTGTACTGCCAATGGCACATACGGCAGAGGAATTTCACTGGTAGTCGCCTTCATAGGATATCCCACGTATCACACCACAATTTGTGGAGTTTCTATTTAATTTTTAAAAACAAATCTTGAAGAATTATGATGAGGAACCTTAAATGATTATTTTCAATTTTATCTGAAAATCAAGAGTTGCCAATGCCCTGAGATTTTTAGTTGATACCTTCATCTGGCTTGAAAACATTTTAATACTGCTTTCATGACATTTCCCCTGAATAACAAAGTCCCAGCAATTTCATCCTTGGGCAGACAAACCTTCCACTGAAAGCAGTAGGAAATTTCTGTTTAAAAAAAACACTTCACATCACGATGACATCCAAAGTTCCTTTTAACCCACACTTACCAACTTGGGAGTAGGGATTCTGATGTAAATTTGCTTGAGGAAAGGAACTCCGATTTTATTTTTAATTATTTTTTTTATAACTTCACTAACTTCCTTCTGGTAAGCAACATTTTCAAACTAAGACCATATTGCAGGTAACATTATATTATCTATTTCATAAAGAGGGCAGAAGGTCTTTCATGGTTTTGACTGGTTAGAAGACTTAAAACAACTATATTAATGTATTAGCACAATGAATGACATGCACAGAGCAGACTACAGTTATCTTCAGGAACCACCACACGTTCAAATGAGAAAGTTCTGCACAGCAAGAGTAGACTACATTTACTATAATACTGGACAAGTGGAGATAGCACTCTGCAGAAAAAGAGAAGTTCAAACATATGTTCAGTTCATTCCGAAAAGTTACCTAAATCTGTTTTTAAAAATGTCATAACTGCATAGCAAACTGCTACGGCATTTATGAAGCGTTAATTTCAGTAAGTGTATAATAATGTAATTATAACCAGCACATAATCTATCTCATAATTAATTATGGTAAATATTTCAAATTCATAAAATATAGTATTCTGAGCACTTAGCTGTGGATGAAATTTACTGTATGTACACAGGATTAGCAGAGCAGAAGGGAAAAAATAGTTTTGGATCCAACGGAGAATTAAGCAATGAAATCACAAAACTGAGCCAGCTTGCAATCTGGAGATGCCACTATTCTGTTGTAATCCACACTACTGAGGATTGAGAATAATCGCCCAAAATTGAGAATGAGAAAACTTTAACAGAGAGTTTAAGGGTGGAAATCCAGTGTCTCACCTAAGCATGGGCAGATCTTATAGTGACTCAAATTAGAAAAAAAAAAAGGAAAAAAAAATTTTAAAATTGTCTACATTAGAAACTTTAGTACTAATTTCCAGTAGGGGGTTTGCTATGATTTCAGTTTCACAATCTAACTAGGTTTCAAGACAGTTCACTTTTTTCTTTACAGTTCTAAGTGCTACCTACAATAACGAGAACCTCACTTTTAGGAGGGCACTGGTACTCATGATTGAAAACAAACAAACAAACAAAACCAGCAAAACCCAACTACTAGAAATGAACCCAAGTCTTGGAAAACAGAGTGTGAATAAAAAAAAAATAAGTCTCTCCATGTCATGGTTTAGGCCCAGTGCATAACTAAGCACCACAATGCCCCAAGAAAGGGACAAAATAAGGACTGGGAGATCTTCTCACCACTTAAAAAGGTCACGGGTGAAAGACACTCATCATAACGATTAAAAATAAAACAATTTTGTTACCAGCATCAGATAGAACAATGGGAGATACAACCCGATCTTAAAGTCAAAGCACCTGCCCCCCACCCCTCCTTTGTTCCCAGGCTCAGCTTTGTTCCTGGTTTCTTCACCTCCCCCTACCCCATGCCCTGAGGCTCAGGGGGATGGGAGCAGGGGTTGCAGTCAGCTTGTGCCATGTGGTCTTCAGGGGTAGGGTGGACTCTGCCCAGGCTCTCCCTCTGCTTCCACAGAATTAAAAAAAAAAAAGCCTCAAAAAGCCAATACGGGTCTGCCCACAGCTGCAGTTTC
>NW_010166183.1:0-345 GCF_000695765.1 Mesitornis unicolor
TTCTAACCCCTTTCAGGTATAAGTTAGAGTCAAACGTTTGCTATTTTGAAGCATGGGTGTGGGCAGTTCCAGAGAAAGCCTGTTGCCAAAAGTTTGATTCCAAGGGAATCTAGAAATCCCTGAGTCAAAATTTTTGTGAGACTACAAATTGGCTTAATAGAAAAGACAAGAGCCAGCAAAAGTCTTCAGTTCTAGCATCTTTGGTTTAGGAGAAGAGCTTCACCGTTTCCATTGCAGAGAAGGCTTCTACCAGGAGCCACGAAAATTGGAGGCAAACGTGGACGAGACAGCCAAAAAGAGAATGGCACAGCGCAAAGCTGTGTTTGATTATAGAAGCATTTGGCA
>NW_010166184.1:0-1007 GCF_000695765.1 Mesitornis unicolor
GGAAGCAGTGGGGGAGAAATCAACGACTCACCGTTTTCTTCATCAGCAGCAGTATCACAATAACACTCAACAGTATTACAAATATTTCGCTGGTTGCCATTACTGTCACGGTGATTAAAAGGTATTTTCCAGTTAATTGCTGCCAGAACGACTCATCTTCGGTGTGCTGGGTCTGGAGAGTCGTTTTGCTTCTCTGTCCGACTGTGGAAGAGCAATTTGGAACATGGGTCTGTCCTGTGCACCACTGGTAAGCTTGCTGCACATTTGCTATGGCCAGGAAGTTCTCTGTTTGCCCCCAGGGCTTGTGCCTGGAAGCTTACTCCCAGCCTGCCTTTGAGACGGGCTGTCCCACCAAACGCAGCTTACACGGCCAGAAGGAGAGCACGTCGGGGAGCACAGCTGCTTTGAGGGACACGGACAAAATCCATCCCTGCAGCAGGAAGTGCCTCCCCCAACTCTCCCTCCAGCCAGGTCAGCTCCTCCACCCTGAGGCTAAGGCAGAGTGAAATCTACTCACCCGATTCTCTCCTCAGCTCCTCCAAGACTTCTGAGAGAGATCTAATTGCTTTCAGGATCTCCTTTCTTCTCTGTTCTTGGTATTTCCTTTCTCTTGGAAGACCCAAGGACAGTGGGATGAGATGGAACCGTTCCCCATCAAGAGTGCAAACCATTCCCCTTTCAGGAGGCAAAATTTCTCAAAGACATTGCTAAGGTTTAGAAACAAGGTCTGGGCTTTTGGGGCTGTGCCTCGTCCCTGCTGCAAAACAGCCTCCACAGCTGAGCGGCTGGGAGGGCAGGAAATAGCCCCCGATCCTCCGCTCTTCGCATGTGTAGCTAAAACCTGCGATTGCTGAGTCTCATGGCTACGGCAGAGTGAAATCTACTCACCCTGTGCTCTCCTCAGCTCCTCCACCAATTCTGTGAGAAATCCATTTGCCTTCTGGGACTTCTTTCTTCTCTCTTCTCGGTACTTCCATTCTCTTGGAAGACCTTAACAGAAAGTATTC
>NW_010166185.1:0-250 GCF_000695765.1 Mesitornis unicolor
GTTGACCTGGTTTGGGTTGGGTTGGGTTGATTTGGGTTGATTTGGGTTGAGTTGATCCACATTGGGTTGGTTTGGGTTTGATTGGGTTGACCCACGTTTGGTTTGGTTGAGTTGGGTTGACCCAGGTTGGGTTGGGTTGGGTTGGATTGACCCACATTGAGTCGTGTTGGGTTGGGTTTGGTTGTGTTGGGTTGAGTTGGGTTTGCTTGGGTGGGGTAAGATTTGTTGGCCTGGTTTGGGTTGGGTCGAG
>NW_010166186.1:0-14838 GCF_000695765.1 Mesitornis unicolor
GTATTTATTTACAAAATATTATATATTTTGTATTTATATATAAAAATAATAGTATTGTTTTCTTGTCTAAAAGTCACATTTGGGATACACAGATAAACTATGGTACTTGGTCCCAGGAACGGCAGAATAGTGTCCAGACTTGGACGAGATTTGTAGTCTGCAAACATGAAGGCTGGGAGGATTTTAGTTCACATGGAGGGGATTCCCAAAAAAACAGCGAACAGACATCTCATAGATATTTATGAGATTTATGAAATTACTATGAACTTATAAAATCATAGCATAATTCATGCTTTTGCTAGACCCAACCTTCTCCTTGGAGCTGGGCTAACTTCAACATTGTTTAGGGTCCTGTCCCATTAAATGTTCAGTGTCTCAAGGATAGAAGTTCTATGCTTTCTTTGGGTAACTCTGGGAGATTCAGACCCACATTTCCCCCTCAAACCACAGAGGTGCTCCTAACCCTCTTGAAAATGGGTCTGACATACATGCACTCACTAAACATTTACTGGGCTCTAGTGTAAGGGCTAAACATGTCCAGCTGTCCTCCTTGTTCCAGTGACTGCAAGCACTTTGTATTACACCACAGATTAATAAAAAGCAAAAGAGAAATTGGAGCAAGAACTGGAATAGCAATCTAACTCCTGGAATCAATGGCTGAAACATCACCCTCTGGAACCATACCTAATCCCTTCATACTGGTGTTATTTTATTTAGAGCAGAACATAACACAAAAGAAGCCCACTGACTCCTGAAATTTATTTCCTTCAGTCACAAACCTCTCCCGTGTAATGATTACCTTAATACAGAAATGGAAGTCTGATACAAAGCCTTGCTGGCAGGACACTGTTCAGAAAACTGCTTAAATCCTATAACATGAAAGGTAGAAAGAACAAAACAAGAATATTGACTAAAGAACACAGACAAGAGTTCACAGCTCAGTTCTTAACAGAGTTAAGTGAATAATTTAATTAAAATATTTTTTTTTGTTATTAATCTTTCTTGATTTCTAAAAACCTCTTTTATTTTCTCATTGCCTACAAAGCATCTGTTTTCCAGCATGAAAACGTAATTTGTCATAATAATTATTGATCTCTGCTAAACCTCTAACAGGACTGGCAGTCACAGAACCACACAATTTTCAACATCCATAATACAGCTGTAGGAAATAATTCTGCTTTTAAAAGCAGTGTGTTTCCACTCTGGTCTGAACTAGCAGGTAATTTGAAAAATCATTCCTTAATAGGAAATAAGTGTAACAACACATAAGGATCTACAGTTGTCAACCACCCGCTTTGTTGTTGTTGTTGTTTTCCTTGAAGAATTGAGTGACATATACAGCAAGGGTTTTTTAACCAAACAAGACTCAGGGATGGATCTAGTACAACATGTCCAGTGCCAATGCTACCACCTTTCTGCAGAGCAGAAACTCTCCATATGTTAACTAATTCTCCCTTATAGTGACCCATCTTTTCATAGACCTCTGTTTAGTTGGAGCATGTATCAGATGAGGAAAAATTACAGAATAATTATGGAAAATTACAAAACTATATAAACAGATATGTTACAGAATAGTCAGAGAAATTACACCCCCATACCAAGTCACAAAACTGAGTCCAAGAATGCCAGTGGTCTCAAAACAGATCTTCAACCATTACTTTGTGTTCACTTGCTTTACACATTTCTTCTCACAGTCTTAAGTTCTTGGATATTTCTAAGATTTATAGATGTTTTAATTAGTCTTTGTCAATGTCCAGGAAAGTATTTTATGTCATTACTCTGCTCTGTGATAGAGTTCATTAATTCTCACACATTTCTGACCACTTCTACAACTCTTTGCTAGAAACCAGAACAATTTTTCCTAAAGAACATCTGTTACCCCAAGGATTTAGCCCCTTATTACCCCATTAATTACCCTATTTCAGGATTTAGTTCCTGTTAGCATATCTTCCAAAAAATCTTCCTGCTACTTTCTCAGAGTTCCTTTGCCAGGAAAAAAATACAAGATTTCTGCTGGACTGCCTGCTTTTTGCAGCCTAAGATCTTAACCTCAAGGGATTCAACATTCATCAGGCTCAGCTATGTGCTATCAGGTGTCAATTGTTCTCTGGTCCCAGCAACTCTTTCAGGTTTTACTCAGAACAAGAATCACCAATTCAAGATCAAAAAATCTTTCTATCACGGCTTTGAAACACAGCTGAAAAATATTCTGGGCACACCTGAACACCACTATATAAAACAGGAGCCTTACGCCCTTTGGGAAAATTGTCAATAAAGGAAACAAAACCTCAGGCTGCTTATTTATTTCATAAATAAAAATCATTGAAGTCTTAAACTCCCACCACAGAGGATTATCTCTGTAACTCACATTAATCAAAGTCTAACAATATACTTATTTAAATTTATTTGTAACTACAGTTCACCCACCTTTTTCTTTCATTTATATTTTTGATCTGAACAGACCTTTTAATGACAGAGCCCTACCTCTTTTGTTAAAAAATGAAAACAATAAGAAAACCAAAATGTCTGGCATACAGTGAACCACCATAAGGTGGAATTTCCCCCCCTATCTGCAACAGTCACGCTTCACCATGTGGCAAGTCCACAAAGAGCAACTGCTCAATTTATCAGATGAATCTCAAATCAGAAAAAAAAAACAAGCACTCAAAACAATACAAAACAAAACAAAAAAATGCTCCTGCAATGCGATTGCCAGCTGATGCAGTGCTGTTCTATCTGACCCAGTGTTTCAGAGCATCAGATAATAAACTAAAGCCATAGCATAAAAATCTCTTTATTGGTTTAGAAAAAAGGCGTTGTAAATTAGTATGCCTTAGGGATAGATAAAGCTGTAGCACAGCAAATAAAAGCAGCAAAGAAAGGCAGACAAGTATGGTCAGCTAAATAGGTTTGCTTACAGCTTTCCAAGACTGGACAGGGGCCCATTTTTACAGAACTTAGGTTAAGGTTAGAGAAGAAAAGATTACAGAAACTTGGAGACAACATGTCAAACTGTAAAGATGCATTGTGCAGAAAATTAACAAATCAGAAATTACCTATTAGGATTGAACCCCTTGAAAATCTAATTTGTGATAGCTCAAGAATCCCCTCCAGTACATTTGTTTCAGAGGTGTCACTGTTTCAGTGGATCCAGTGACACACGTCCATTATAAGCCATCAGTTAGATTCTAACACTTTATATCGTGTAGTACTTGCCATGAGAACACCAAAATTCTCCAGTTACCAATCACGCAACAGCATATGGTCCCTAGGAGGGAGGGATTTGTTAAAAACTCACTTTGAGACTGAGATGCTTCCTCGTCTATTGTTCTGCTGCATTTCAAATACACACTGGCTATTATTTTATTACTAGAAAATGTCTTTTCCACAGTAATGCTACATATTACCAGCTACAAAAACATCCCATCTAGCTTAACTGTAATATAACTTGTGTCTCAAGTGTCCTGTTTTGGGGTACTGTGGACAGTAAGAGTAAAGCAGCAAGCCTGTAAGTAGGATTACTGTGACTGGAGGAATAGAATATCTATTGATTTGCCAACACGCTGTCTCATTTAGATTCACATAATTTACCTAAGAATTTCTTATCATTCCTTTGTTGGTTTGGATATATTCTTACAAAGAGTTACTGAATGGTGGGTTTCTGTTGCACGTACCAGGTTGAAACCATCCCTCTTGAAAGACTATTCTATTATTTTACTTTACAAACGACAAAACATGAATCCAGTTGAAATTAAAATCTCCTTCCAAAATCTAGGATTCATACACTGCTACACAATTTTTAACATATTGAAGCTTAAAAATACAAGAATATAAGAATATAGCTGTTGGGTCAGAGCAGTGCCCCACCTGGACCAACATCCCGTCTCCATCAGTGGCACAAGCAGATGCTACATGGGGAAATCACACAAACACAGTCTTTGCATTCCAAAAAAACTTGGAAATTCTTGTCTTGCAGAATTTGAATCTCAGCAGATCATCTTGTGTTGTTTTATATATATAATTTGCTAATTGCTTTAAAGAATAAAAATCTGGATACTAGCTATGCCTTACTTCAAAATAAACAAGTGATCATGTGAACTGCCAAAAAGAAAATGCCAAAATGTTACATTTCAAGCCTGTAAACTGGATTTTCTTTACAGTACAGTTGCATTTTAGTTTAAGTAACAAATTCCTTTGCATGAATATAAATACATATTTAAGAAATATATCTACAATTTTGGAGTTTAGATTCTGATGAATACACCATGAACAATGATGCTTAGAAAGCAGGTCATGGTATCCATCTCTCTCAGAATGCCTCTTCAAACTTCAGAAGCAGTACTAGTTATATTCTTCACCCTGTAAGCAATGTCTCTAATTCTATAAGAAGCAGACACTGAAAATTACATTCAAATTATAATGAAACATGCAAAGAAAGTTTTTTGTGATACAAAAATGTCAACTAGAAGTATGTGGAAGCCTTATGTCAACTGAAGCAACTGTTTCCATTTTACTTGCATTTCAGATTACCTGTTTGTATATTCTTGATAACCCAAGATCACCACCACAACCAATAAAAAGGACTCAGCTATTTATAACTGGAAAGAGACGCTTGTTTTCACGTACTTTAGAACCTTTCTTGCATAAGTTTTCTTTCACTTGCAGAAACCAGTTTCCTGTAAAACCTCATCAAAAGATCAAATTGTGTAGTTTTTATTCAAGCAAAAGTCCCAGTGAGAATTCTACTTGATTAAGGACTGATTAAAGACTGCAAGTTAACACCCAAAGGCTAAAATTTTCAAAACGTGCAGAGAATTTAGCTACTTTTTTCCCATCAATTTTAATCAATGAACTGCTTTAAAAGCCTCAATCCAAATGTGTATTAGATTAAAATAAAAGACTCAACTACTGAGGCAGCTTATAACTGCACCTGCAGTTTAAACAATACCAAATGGATAAGGAACTGGCCTAATGGGACAGGGCTTTCAGGAGTGTTTACCCATGTTCCTCATTGAATTCAATCACAGAATTTCTATTAATTTTAATGGAGCAGATTTCAGAAAACATTTACTATGCTTTTACAATATTATCTGATTTATAATGGCTATCCCTTGCAGGATATATCCTCTAACTTGTCATTTCAATCTACTCCTTTCCTTGTTTTACAACATTTTATAGGTTCACAGACCAATATATACTACAATTTAAAATTACTAATAGCAGAGCAGTATGAATCCCTACTCAATTATTGCCTTGACCAAAGCTGGTTTTGGTGCAAAGCCATTGATTGCATATCCATGCACAGCCATCATGAGCTGAACAACACTGATAATGTGTAACAATATGAAAACTGTTACGTTTGGACAGTTATGTTGCCCTATGCATTCACCTAGACTTCTGCTACCCTTGAAGAAGCACAGTACTCCAATTCCTGATTTGACTCTACCTTAATGTATTTTTTCAACCAACTGTGAAATAACACAAGTTAAACCAAAATTTTAATTCCAAGTGTTACCATGGTAAACAAACAGCACTTCCCTGTTTCATTTTGTACCCTAGAGGAAAAATCTCTTTAACCAAATAGCTTTAAAGAAACGTTACTTCCTGGCATTCTAGGTTCATATAGGTTAAATAAAACCAAATTCTCAGTCAGGGGTATTAACAGCTGAAGAAAACTCCTTAGTAAAATTTGCTCTTCCAGAAAATATTATCATTCTTTCCTTCTAGAGGATTCATCTTCTTCTAAGATGGGTCATAAAGAGTTTACATACAATCTTTAACGCATGATAAGCAGCAATAGCAAAGCATATAATCCCATATAATCACTCAGCTGCTTAGGAAAGCCAAAGCACACTTCTCCAATCATCCAAATGTGGAGAATCACAACTGCCATTACTTACTGCCATCCCAAAGACACACATATTACTCATCTGGACTACATGGACCTCACATGTTGTGTGTTATTTGTAGCAAATTTACACACACACATAAGTACACATCAGGGTCTTGGAGCCAGAGATGTTGCGGGTGTTCCTGATAGGCATACATTTGTAAAGCTGTGGGAGGAACACGCATGTTACCTCTTTCCAGAGTTATAAAAAGCTGAAAAGTTGTATACAATGCTCTATTACAAGTAACACACAAGCAAGCCTAAAGATTAGATAAATATTTCCTCATTTTCTACTAAGCATAAGCAGCTCTTGGGATAATCAATTCCCTCCCTTAAAATCTTTCCAAATTCTGGATGAACATGATTTACAATTAGATATTTTTGCTTTTTGGACTGTGATTACAGCTGGGTTGGTTGTTTTTTTGCAATCATCACCTTGCAAAGAGAAAATGCATTGGGGTTCTCTTACCTGAGCATACTAAAATCAGTCTCTGGAACACATTTCTGAATGAAAAGCCCTTGAAGGGAAAAGAAGGAAAAGAAGAAGGGAGGAGGAAAGGAAGAAGGGAGGAGGAAAGGAAGAAGGGAGGAGGAAAGGAAGAAGGGAGGAGGAAAGGAAGAAGGGAGGAGGAAAGGAAGAAGGGAGGAGGAAAGGAAGAAGGGAGGAGGAAAGGAAGAAGGGAGGAGGAAAGGAAGAAGGGAGGAGGAAAAGAAGAAGGGAGGAGGAAAAGAAGAAGGGAGGAGGAAAAGAAGAAGGGAGGAGGAAAAGAAGAAGGGAGGAGGAAAAGAAGAAGGGAGGAGGAAAAGAAGAAGGGAGGAGGAAAGGAAAAGGGAAAAGGGCTTAGTGGGTAGATTACAATTCTAAAAAAACAAGCAAGTCTGAAAAGCTTTCTGTAAACTATTTTGCATTTCTAAGCTCTAAGACATGAGCTTCAACTCAAGATTACAAGTCCTGGCTCACTTGAGTACAGTTTTAAACAAGAGTCTTTTCAGTGACTTCAGCAGTTTTCAGTCAATCATTCCACAGCTACTTGAGAGGCTAAACACTAAAATTTACCATGGCCTAAAGTCTCTGAGTATAGCCTGGGATACAGGCACAGAGATGGAAAAGTCATTGCCCCAGTGTACATCCTGACATACAGCTTCACAGATCCTCACAGATTGGATTCAGAGGGGCATAGAGCTTTACCTCATTTAAAGATACCACTGCCCTCTGGGAATTTTGCTTTACATAGCTGAAGTAGCTTGAGGTAGCATTCATTCATGCACAGTTGTACCAACCATCCGGGAAGCATGAAAAAAAATGAGATATTTCCATTTCCATCTTCTTTTACAAATATTTGAAAAATCAAGCTTGGCTACTAAAAGTATACATTTTTCAATAAAGAGTGCTCTTTTGAATAATTATCAATGGTTTTAAATTCTTTCAGAAGCACATTGATTTCAGTGATTTTATATCAGCAATTGAGTTTCAATATAAATTTCTTTCATCCTTGATAATGATAATTTGAAATATCTGTATACCTCATCCAACTCCAGTTGGTGACAACACAATTTTCTTTTTGACTGCTCTACCTTATTTATTATGGAGCTTTTATTAACAGCTGAATTATCTACTCCGTCATCATTTTTTCCCTTTTGCAATTGTACCACCGCTTCTACTACTATTAAAGAGGAAAGACTGAGGCTTCTCTTGCGCAAAGTTTATATGGATTTTCAGTTCTGAAACTTGCATATCACATAAGGTTTAACACAAGCTGAGAAAGCAAGACTCTTTGCATTTAAGAATAACAATTCAACAAAGGAGATTAACTGTACCCTACATTTTAAAAAAAAATGCACTTCTCTGTTCTCAGATAGACCCTTCACTGTCTGAAGTCCTCAGCAAGTCCACCTTCTATTGCAGTCAGTAGAGTCAGTCTAAAATATTGAGCAGTTCATAAGACTAGAAGTCTTTTATAGACATAAAAACAGGCTCTCTTTTATAAGTAATCTACCAATACCTTATCCATGACACAGCTTTCCTGTACGAAATTCATTAAATCAGTGATTTGGATGGACTTTTTATCTGATTATATGCAGAATCTAAAATGTTAACTTTGATCCATTCCTGGCTACCTGGAAGCCACCTTTCTTCTACTCCCTGTGAACTGCCATTGTACATGAGGTCAAAACTCCTCCACTAAAGCTCTACTGTTCAAGTTTTTAGTGTTTCCTTTTTGCAGTGCACGCATTGTAATGCACATATTTCCTTTGTGATTTTAGTTGAAAAAACACATATTAAATCAAACTCCCAACCTTGGAACTCAACAGTGTCCCAAATTCACTATTTGTCCCGAACTGTTCTCTTCAAGCAAAACAAACCTCACCTGAATAAAATAGTTTTTCTAGTCTTGCCTGGTATACCAGTATCCATTGCTCTATATTACTCCTACCCAGACAGGCTTGCAAGAGAATTTGCATGACAACTCTTAAAGCACTTACAAAGTAATACTGTTAAAGAGGACATTTCAGTTGTACTTCTGCTGGTGATTCTGGCATTCCTTTAACACCTAAGCGGTCCTAGAAATTTTCTGAATTTTTAATAGCAAGAAAAGGTTATTTGGTCCTGTCCTGGTTTTGCATGGGATTGAATTGTAGAATTAATTTTCAATGCTTCAACCAGAGCTGGATTTCTGAGAAAGCTGCAGTGTTCAAGCTTTAATGAATACAAGTTAACATTATAGCTTTCGCCAGGATGGAGTTATTTTCCTCACAAAGCTGATAAGTTTTTTATTGTCTTCATCTCACCAGAAGATATTTACATTTTCCAAGGTAATGCCTGCACCTGTGGTTATAGTTTCTTTTAGGTTTGGTTTGGTTTTGGTTTTGTTTTTTTCTTTCTCTCTGCACAAGAGAAAGAAGGGGGTAAGCAAAAGCCTGGGACTCTCTGAGATAGGTGACCCAGAACAGATGATCTGGGTATGACCCAAGCTGACCAATAGGATGTAGTCTATCCCATAAACATCACACTCACTATAAATCAGAGAGCCTGCAGGGGACAACCCCTTCCTCCTTCTTCTTTAACCCTTTTGCCCCTTTGACCCCTTCCTTTCTACTTCATGTCAGTGGCCCCTCTTGTTTCCTGAGGCTTACTCCTCCCCTGTTACATTTCTGTTGGCGTACGGTCAGTGGTTGCTCTTTGTGTGCCAAGTATATAGAGCAATCAAAGTTATTATCATTGATCCTATTCTTGTTACAACTAATTGGCATTATTATTATTTAAGTTTGGTTTGGTTTAGTTATTAAATGGTCTTTATCTCAACTGATGAGTTCTTTACTTTTAATGTCCTGATTCTCTCCCCCATCCCATCAGGGAGGGAGAAAGCCAAGCAACCAACCTGCGTGGTGTTTTAGCTGCTTGCGAAGTTAAACTACAACAGGTCCTGGGGATTTTAGAAAGCCTGTATATGTCATAGGGAAGCACAAGAGCAGATTACCTATGAGCAACTCACAAATGGGAGATGTAAATCTTTTACCTAGCTGGTATTTTTCAAGGGTAAAAGACACTGGATACTTTTGTAATATTGTATTTATGAAGACAAGAGGATCTATATATGTTATGAATTTGTTAAAAACAAAAACAAAAACAAACACCTGTTGACAGAGACACTTTAAGCAAAACCAGGACACGTTAACAATCATCACAGCTGAAACAAACCCATAAAAGTTAAACCTTGTTAAGTTCAAAGTAGGTAAGAACTCTTGCCTTGCCTTAATGTTTCTCAAATTCTCTTTTAGCAATGTCTCTAAAGAAGAGGTTCTTTATGTTGCAGGTACAAATGCATCAAAGAAAAAAAAGTTAAGAATAGGTAGTTTTCAAACGCAGGGACAACACATTCAAATTAAGTTGTGAACACTTCAGTTCAAGCACACCAGGAAATCACTCTGAGAGAGACATGAAACCAGCACACAGATTTTCTTTCACAATTGAAGCTGATCAAAGCTAACCGTACAAAGTTATATGTAAGCTAAGAGAGAGAAGATTAAATAATGTACAGAACAAAAGGAAACACCATTTTCCTGAACTGCTTTGTCTGACCAGAACATTATTTCATTAAGCCTTTTTCCATCTTCTAGTTCAATCACATCATTGCCAGAGTAACTAACTGTAGCTGTGCCTTCAGAGCACTCTGAAGAGACTGATGCCATCGTTACAGCTCAGCTGCAAATCATGCATCTAAGACAGCTTTATGATTAGATATAAGGGGACGATGAGGAATGACAGCTAATATAACCATATTTTAATATGTATCTGCAGTACCTAATGATAACAGCATGTTGATTTGAACAGCTACTCACTTCAATCTTCTAATTTACTGGCTGATGGAAGGACTAATTTATTTTATGCAAAATTCAAAGGAAATTCCAAGAAGACATCTGAGAAGTACTATATAAAAAGATACCTACTTTCAAATGATTGACACTGCTGCAGCTATCTGCAAAGCATTTTGAACAAGTGTCGATGTTGTTGATGTAAGTGCAATTCACAGATAAATGCTGCTCCACAGAACACTGTTTACAGAATTTTTTATGAGACTAAGAAGAAAAAACTTTTTGATAAAGTAAATTACTTAGTTACAAATGTTGCTTTGCAAAAACAGACAGAATGGTTTTTGTACGATTGCCTATTTAATTGAAATATGGAACTGATAAATTCAAACTGAATAAAGTAAATGCATCTCCATAGAATTTTTTTTTGCCATAGAATATGAAAGCCAAGACTTCTCAAAAGTTTTATGGGGAAGAAAATACAGATTTAAATAGGGGTTCTGGGTTTCGTTTGTTTGGAGGTGGCTTTTTTGTTTTGTTTTGTGTTGGTTTTTTTTTTTTTAAGATTAAAGAAGAGTCAAACACACCCCACCCTGCTGCCAATAAGGTGATAGGCCTTGATGGTTCAAGGCTTATGCAGATCTCTCCACGCAGTTTCGGTCAGAGTGAGGGAGAAGTGAAGCACACTGAGGCGTCATCGGTTCAGTCCAAAAGACGGCAGTTCCAAAGTTCGTAAGATCACATCTCCACAACAGCTTATTTCAAACAGCACCACTGCAGACAGAAAACTAAGAATACAAACAATTGCTCTGTTTCATAGAAAAATAAATAAATTTTAGCACTTTTAGGACAAGGCCTAAAAAGTGAAATTCTAGAAATTTATAGAAATATGTGGAACAAAAAGATGATTTTTTTTTAACCTCTAGGGTGGTACTCAAATAATAGAGGGGTTTTTTTAGCATGTACCTCTAAACATGGGAGAGCACGAGAGATGCCAGATGTATGCTCTTGCAAGATACCACACATTTCTATGAAAACTCAGTAGTAGTTAGATGAGTTTGCAACCATGTGTTTTTAATCAGTCCATGCAATACAGCAGTGTACCGGGCACAGGTGCCCAAGTGCTGGCAGAGGGGCTGCAGGGTGGCTGCTGTGAGAGGAGGAGGGGATTGCCCCATGCCAAACATGGGCAGCTCCAGCAGCCCAGCCACAGGGCACAGCCTGGCCTCTCAGCCATCAGCCATGGCTGGTGGCGCTTCAGGGAAAACACATTTAAGAAATGGCACTGAGGGGTAAGGGAAAAAGTATGAGAAATAGCCCTGCAACACTACGGAAGGAGATGGAGAGGAGGAGGTGCTCCAGGGATTCCCCTGCACCCGGGGAGGAGACCACACTGCACCAGGGGAAAAGCGTGAAGAAGAAGGAGCAGCAGAGACAAACCATCATGGACTGGCCCCATTCCCCATCCCCCTATGGGGGGAAGCTGTTGCTTAAATCTGTCTTTGTTTCTCACCTCACAAATATATTTTAATTGGAAATAATTTAATTTCCCCAAGTCAAGTCTGTTTTGCCCATGACAGTAATTGGTAAATTACCTCCCTGTCCTTATTTTGACCCACAGGCTTTTTCTTCTCATTTTCTTCCCCTGTTAAGGAGGAGGGTGAGGAAGCAGCTGGGTGGGCACCTGGCAGCCAGCCAAGGCCTAGCTATTGGATTGCTGTTGTTGATCCACATAGAAAAGAACCTCGGATCCACAGAAAGTCAAAAACTTAGCAGAAGACACCTTAAATGCTAACAACAACAGCAGGAGATTGTTCTACCTGTCCAGATGTGTGACCGAAAATAACCTTATCAGCCCACTACTAAAGCATGGCTAATTTAGATGTTCACCTTGCACACTGCTTGAAAATGTTGCTGCTGTTCCAGCAGTAGTACTTCAAAAAAGCCTTGTTTCTTTTACAAAAGAGTATGTTCAGATTTGACAGGAAGTCTATAAAATCACATCATCTAGGAATAAAGAAAACTATGAAACCTTCCTCATGGACAAACTTCATTTTACCATGTGTACTGTGTCTTTTAAAAATGGAAAGTTAATCAACACACAGAATAATGTGCTGTGAGTCTGAGAGCTCTAGCTAAAACCAGTGTTTTACGTTTTGTTTTGTTTAACTTGGTAATCTTTTTATGTAACAACTAAATGGAGCCAGGTTAATGGTACAGTCCTAGTATCTCCTTTTGGTCAGTTTGCTTCCTTAAGGCTGTTTAAGCAATATTTTATATAAGATTATAGTTGTCATGTATATAACTACTCTTTAATATGCATTTCAAAGCACATAACATTTGTCTTGCATTAGAATTCAATAATAAAACTCCCACTGATATTAATATCAGCAGAGCTAGGACAGGGCTAGGTGAGGTTTAAAATGTCTATTTTTACTTAGCCAGAAGTTAATTTTCTATCACAGAGTACAGCAATTAAAAGTGACAAAAGAAATAACTGTTCTAAAGGATAAATAGATAACTATATTAGCCCTGATTTATTGTCTTTTACCTTTGAAATGCAACAACAAGTTGGTGAAGAAGGCAGAAATGCCTCATCTGGCTGCATTAACTCTGAACACTCAGAAAGGGGAGCAGTCTCCAGAGCTGCCAGACTGGGGACAATTTTAACATGCACCAAAACCCTTTAAGAACAATTTGAAGTGAATGTCACTGATCCTGAAAGTTAGACCCATGATTAATTTTATTGCTAGTAATTGCATTTTAGAGTAATGTTATCAACATGAAACTGTACCTTAATGTTAGGCACATGTACAAGTCTTTGAAGACCTGGATGCTCCCCAGAAAAGAGAATTTTTCCTTTGTTCCTCACTACACAAAATTCAGGCAAAAAGCCAGTTTCTCTGAGGAAAAAAAAAATAATCCAGCAGCCTTTATAAGCAAAGCCATTTATTAAAAATGTAAATTGAATTCAGCTAGTCATGTAACCTTTATCTCCCACTAGTAAAGTATCTGTTAAGTTACCGTCTGAGGAAGTAACTGAAAGGCTTGTTTCTCATTTACTGGCTGCCTGACTACCCAGACATATACTTTCATTCATTATAATTACAGTGTCGGGTTTTTTGTTGGGGTTTGTTGGTTTGTTTTTTTAACAACGCAGAATGATAGAATGATGTCAGCTACGTGAAAGAGCAAGCTTTTTTAAAGGAATGTTTGCACAACTATACCAAACTTAATTTTAATTAATTAATTGACTACATTATGGTTGCATAGGATGATAGCATGCATAAAATACAAAGTATTCTTCTCATGCAGTTCTTCATCAGGAAAGTATCACACAGAAATGGAAATTTCAAGCCTCAGAGTCATGCTCGAAGCTTGGCATATTTCTCTTAGTGGTAACATGGTCCTTGGGAGTTTATTCCCCAGCTATAAAATGCAAACTCAAGAAATAAAGCACATCATCACTTCTTTGGCTTACATATTTCAGCTTGAGGTTATGCTGTGCCTGGACAAAAATCATGTTACATTTTGCACAGACTCTGGCAAAATAACAGGAGCTTTTGTATTTGATTTGGTGTTTTAATGGATAACTAATCCAGATCAGATGTTTTAAAGCAAGGAACGTTTATTTCAGCTATGTACTTGATCTGTTGACAAGTCGCTATTCTAACTAGGTTTGCTTGGAAAAAATAAAAATCAGCCTGCTGTACTAACGTGCAAAAATCCAAACTTTCTGCCTATGGAGTTGCATTTTAGCTTTCATTTTTTAAATTTTAGCTCTGAAGGGTTGTTATGCAGATGAATATAATAGATGAATTTGTCACAAAACAAACTTTACAAACATTAAAAAACTTGATACATACTGTTAGTATGAAGATGCCAGGAAAATGACAATGCATTTTTGAAGAAAAATGTTGTCTTATTTTATATTTTTCTAATTTGCAAAAGAATACAGCTGTATAGAGAGGGCTGGGGCTGAAAAGCTGTGAAACAGAGGCTGGGGTTTTGTTTGTTTTTCTTTTTATCAATGACTCATATTTGTTGATGCTAGAAACACAACTTTTAAAGGACGACCATAATGGCAGTGAAGATGTTTTGATTAAAGAGCTGGGATCTATTCCGCTGGATATATGCAAAACTAACACTAACTGTATAGGCTACTTTATGTGGCAAGTTATTAGGAGGACGCAAAACACTGAGAAAATGCAAAGCAATTAATTTGCAGTCAACTACTTCTCTTTGCTAATATGCATCTGTGAAAGGAAAGAACACAAAGGAGGAGGACAGACATTCAGAGACAGATACTGCGTGTGAAAGTGCTCTGGGAAACAGACTTTTGATTGTCAGGGAGTTCCTACTACAAGAGAACTTTCCTCCTTGGCTGGGATCCTCTAGATGAAAATGTGACAAGAAGTAGATAAATACATACAAATGCTTTTTGACATGAATGAATTGCAAGTCATTCTCTGTTGGATATCGAGGCGGGAGGGGAACCCCCAGTGTTTATCCATTTTAAAAGTGGGACACTGTGACCTATTCAAACAATAAAACAAGAGCAGAGGGTAAATTGCGTAGTTTGTCTATATAAAATAAATGTCAACTTAGATTCAGAATCACTAATAGCCAGTGCTGAA
>NW_010166186.1:14869-30180 GCF_000695765.1 Mesitornis unicolor
CTCTTGAAATAAGTAAAAGTTACAAAATCATATAATACCGCTTTTGAACTAAAAGTTTTTGAGATTCTAATGTCACTGCTATTCCCTTATGCATCTAGCAGCTTTTAATTCAGTTATCAAATGACCTTTCTTAGTATCATCAAAGTGATTAGAACATGACCACTACTTAAAGGTCAAAAGCAGCAGGATGCTTTCTGAGAAGCATTTACTCTTTTGTTCCACATTTGAAATGCTGTATCTTAAAAGAGTTCACTTGCCTCTAATATCTTCTAAAAGCATGAAGATTTTCCACAGGTTAAAAGGATTTCTGAGCATAAACTGGTATTCAGAAAACAGTGAAATTGAAAGAAATTTCTTGAAAACACAGAACAAAAACAAGTCTTCCAAAAAGTCATGAAAGCACTATTTTTGCAAAAGTTGAAAAGATCTGTATTTACAACTACAGAAGCTTATTATATCAGACAAAGTAGTAACTGGTTTTGTATATGCGTATTTTGAAAAATTCAACTTTCAAGTAGTAAAAAATTCCAAGGACTTTATAAATACTCTGTTTAGCTCCTCAAACATTTCTGTAACATCTAACTTCAGACATTTTGTCCCCATAGATTTTTTCAGGGAGTTTGTTTTACTTTTTCAGATGTATTCGTTCTACATTTACCAACTAATATTTCAGAATATTTATTCCAGGATTACTCTAGAAGACAGATCATTCTGGTTTCTCCTCCTTTCAGTCAGTAATATTTTGTTGAAACAGTCTTTGCAAAAAAAACAGTGCAAGGATGATGAGATTTTGGTTTAGCTAGTTCTGCCTGCAGGAAAATACATTGTATTAGAAAGTATATTAACCATCACTTAATGCTCCTGTGTCAGGGAAAGTCAATTATGATTTTGAAATAGCATTTGCACTGTGTCACAGTAAAACACACAAAACCATCTCAAAGGTTTTTAAACCTGACTTGTTTCCCTATTACAATAGATGCTAATTCACATTTAGCAACTTGTTCGCTAGCACACTGTCTGATGGAACACATTTTCCCTGCAGAAACGTGCTAATGGATGTTCCTTAAATATATGCCTTACACAAAGAACACCCTCATGGACAAAGGTGCAGTCTGAAAGCCACCCCCTGCTGCCTCTTAGGAAAGCTCTGTAGAGGATTCTGTCTTTTATGCCTATACACCATTATTTGGTAGTTTTTACCCCCTTTTGTAATATATATTTGAGAGTGAATACACAGAAATAATGTGATGTGGTTTTCAGTGCTTATTAGGAAGAAGGCGGCTAACCCTTAGCAGGTAATAAAGCAACTAGCTGCAGGCAAGTAAACTAGCTTTTTTCATATATGCAAATACGCTCAGCTATTGTTTCCAAACCCTTGGAAGAGTTTCTACAGATATATTGAACTGCAAGTCTAAATCTCAGTTCACTGTCAGTATTTCTCATAATTTCAGAGCCAATGCTGTCTTAATGTTCATTGCAGAAATTAAGAGAAAAAAATACAGTGATGGCTGGGACAGTCCTGGTTATGATCTTCTCCCACAGATGTCTGGTAGTGAACAGAGACAGAATTAGTCATATTTTCAAAGAGGAACAGAAGGAAGAAGGTAGCCAGGAACTCTAAAAAAAGAAAGGAAAAGGAACTCAGGTGTGGCAGCTGTGAGGACTGCCGTGCTGTCGATATTTAGTTTCTAAGGTGGAAGTCTGAATCCTAGCCTTCCCACCACAGAACAGCTGAGCAGCTATTTTGGAGACAGCCCTAGCAAATTAAAATGTTAGTCCCCACCAACCTACCAGCAGTTAAACTACAACAAGAGATTACTTTGAAGACAGTCAGGTTATTTTAAATTGACACTGAAGGTATTCCATGCTCATCTGTGTTGTTTTTGAACAAAAACAGATTAGAAACATTCAAACAATCTGTTAACAGTAATTTGTCTCCTCAGAGAGCAGCATCCAGCTCAGTGGCAGAAATGAAAAATTGTTCCAACTGTACATGGATCCACAAAAGCTAACATGCTGAGTGGAAATTTTCCTAACATCAGTACAGTAAGCAAGGAGGCGTGCAGTCCTACCAAGAAGGAAAATACAGAGGAGAAGAGCATTTCTGAAATCCTGACTATATTCAGACACTTTACTTAGTGATGGTAGAGGCATCTCTGTCACTCTGGGATTGCATCCTGGAAACCCCTCCTAAATCTGGTCACCTTAGACATTCTTTTCATTGAGAGCAGGGTCAGTCTTCTACTGATAACATTGTCAGTGAAAAATCTGTTAACTCTCTGTTTTAAATGCAGTAGCTCGAAGAGTAGAAAGCTATTCAAGATGTGAAAGATATGCATCCAGTTGTGTCTTGTTCAAGTGGAACAGGATCATACGGCAATTCAGGTTGGGAAGGACCCTCACAAAATAAGTTCTGCTAAGGTGATCAGATCAGGCTGCTCAGGACTTTATCCAGTTGAATCCTGAAAAGCTCCAGGGATGGAGACCACACAACTTCCCTGCACAATCCATTTCACTGCTTTATGATATTCATTGTGAAAAAGTGATGCCCTTATGTCCAAAGCCGGTACTCAGAGAGAAGGGAGAGACAGCAGAAAGCATACATTGTCATCGTTGTGGTGAGTACTTCTAAGATAAACTGATAACTACCACTTACAGGCTGGACTCGATCTCAGAGGTCTTTTCCAGCCTCAAAAATTCTGTGATTCTGTATGCTATATAAATACTAGTTTAAAAGCTCATGATAAGACTAGTAAAGTTATTCAGGAATGAAAACCAAAAAATGCTTGGTTTTCAGAGCCTGAACAAGGCAGAAGCACAAGTCAAGAACGAGACTGTTCAGCCCCATCAGTGTAAGAGACCACTTACAGAGACAGCTCTTCACATGCCTAAGAAGGCCTATGTAAAAAATTCTGCTGTCTTTAGATAGTTGCCTTTGGATCATGCTGAGCAGTATTTTCAGCACCTACCTCTGCTCTCTGCCTTCTGTGTTAGCCACTGTGGGTTGTATTCAGACTGCTTCCTATAGATGCCTCACTTAATAGCCATGAGTGCTGTAGAGTTTTTGCAGAGTAGGCACTTTATAGTATAGGGCTAATTTCAGCCTTCTCAAAAGGCTTCTGGGCTTTTTGCATTATTCTATGAAATATTAGAATAAAACAACCTTCAAATATCCTTTGTTCATAGTTCAGAATCTATCCTTGAAGATGGAGCAAGTTTTCCAGACTTAGTGAGAATAACCAATTTCACAAAGTTATATAATTTTTATGACAAGGATACAAAAATTAGAATTTTGCCTTATGTTACATCTAATGTAAATGTGTAGGTAGAAACATTATTTAGGTACTTAAAGTATGCAGTTCAAGAGAAATCATACCGTATCACAAGAGACTTTCTTGTATCAAGTTTCTCAGCAATTTCTCTAAATGGAATAAATTTTCTCCTTTTATGTTAATGCTTCTCTCACAGAGCTTCTTTGATATACAGGATACTGATGAGGATGGTAAATGATAGCATTTATTTGCTCATGGTACAGTCAGAAAAAACTTTCAAGATTTGTAAGTACTATTCACATTTTACAAGTAAGGATTTTAAATCCTTAGAGAGATTACATGATTTCCTAAAGTCTCACAGTGAGATAACGATTGAAACAAGAACAGAACTACATTACTTCATCCAGTATCCCCAGTTCTAACCTCTACTCTGATTTAACTCTTAGTTATCTAAGATTACATGTAAAAAACTAACGGGCTTAGAGAGTAATGACCAAGTTCCTGGAACAGGAACTGTTCTACTTCCTCTAGATGAGGAAGTCTCTGAGGCGCAAGTGGTTGGGAGTTAAAGGAGAGGACTTAGCTGAGGTATCACCAGTATTTATATTCTTCCCTAGCCTCTCCCTTCTGGATGTTGCTGGATAAAAGACAGTGGGCAAGATGATCTTTGACCCAACCAGTACACCCATTTATAATTTACCTTCAATATGTGTGCATAAGAAGTACAGAGAATTTGCTAACAGC
Source organism: Mesitornis unicolor (assembly GCF_000695765.1). Classification (NCBI taxonomy): domain Eukaryota; kingdom Metazoa; phylum Chordata; class Aves; order Mesitornithiformes; family Mesitornithidae; genus Mesitornis; species Mesitornis unicolor. The sequence goes on from NW_010166186.1 coordinate 18,886, forward strand.
GATCACTAAATCACTAACAAAGGAGATAGTGGTAGAAATAACACAATGGCAACATTTGGCTATTGGAAAATTGCAAGAGGCCAACAACTTGTTTAAAGTGTTTTGCCTCGAATTCCTAGACTTTTGAAGTTACTATAACAACACACCAGAACCACCTAAAAAATGTTTTCTCTTCTTTCTTTTCCATATATGCACAAGACTAAAGTGTTTTAGAAAATCAGATCTAATTGCAGAACGTCTGAGCAAAGAATAATGTTGATCAAAGCCAGCATAAGTTGGCAATCTCACAGAGACAGAGCTGTATTGCACTGCTTGGTCACTTAATTTTCATTGAAAGGTTTTAGCCTTGACTTCTATTTCCCAGGATCCTCAACAGCAGTGGAGATTTCTACCTAGACACAGATGAATTCTCTGATAGACATGCTTTGGACAGTATATAAATAATATCTTCACTCAGTAGCACAGGGAAAGCTTGGAGCTAAGAATGGACCAGAATAACAACTCCATATGGACAGGATTTGCATATTAACAAGAGTATAAGTGGTTGCAGCCGTCTCGCCTTGAGAGCAGCCAGTTTTGGTCTCAGAGGAATAGGATATTACACCACAAATCTGATTACATGTGGGTTGTATCAATATGCCATAGATGGCAATGTTTTGCTGTCTAGGGAAATCAAGATGTTATTGAATATTTAATCTGATTATCTTATGGTGTTTTAAATAGAAATCCACTGTTCCAGTATTCCAATAAATAGCCTGACTGATCTACTGGAAATGGAAGAAGGAAAGACATGACAGGCTACCCATGTTAATAAACTGTTCATGGGAGCTGCAATGAAATGCCAAAATACAAACAGCATTTTCCCTCTCCCTAGTCTTTTTCTAACATCCAGTCTCAGCTACACATTTGTTTAAGGTCTGTAGCTTGACTATAATGGCAAGCATATAACTCATAAAGATGGAAGAGTAGCAAAAATACGAGCCACAGTCCTGACCTTTTCATGGGACAGTTAATTCTAATACCTGTGACAGTCTTACTTTTCATCATGTAGTATCTTAACCCATTGACCATAAAGAGCTGTCATACAGTGTATACAGATAAATCAACAGATGTTTTAAAGGGGGTGTCACTACAGTATTTTTTATTACAAAAACCTCTAACTGCACATAGTGCAATTTAGCACTGAGGCTACTCTGTTAAAAAACAGAGAAGGGAAAGAATAGCCTATAAACCAGGATACTATACTAACACTCATCGTAAAGTTTTTGTGTTTATTTAAAGAAAAACATACTGCACTTGTCTCCTGCCCAGATACTGATTTACTTTCAGAATCGAAAAATAAATTTTTAAGATATCTTATTTGATGCCTTACTGGCTGTGTTATATATTCAGAGCAGGTAGTCTAAAGCAAAGAACAAAGGCTGCGTAATTTGAACTTTAACTCATACTTCACAGGTCGATTCCTCACTCAGCCTGCAAGAAAAAGCAATTATTGCACTTGAGCTAACACCAGGAACAATTTTATAAAAGGGGGTCAGTGACACACCATTTCACTGGAGAAAAGATGTGCAATAAAAAATAAATTAGAAATAATTAATTTTCTTAAAAGCACTATAATTTCACCTCCCTAGCTAAAGAACTGTTCTAAAGCAAAAAGCAACACACTGACATGACATTAGCTGCTTGAAATCTCACCCTGAAGTAATTCTGGAATACAGTTATAACAAATGATTAAGCATCTTTTTTTATTATTATTTAAATACCTCATTTTCCCCTCTATGTTTTTAATTAAATGCTTTCTTAACAAAGACTTTAAACAATGCTAGCTGCAAAACAAATAGTAAGTGTGATCTGTTCCTCAGCAATGTTAATTTAAAGTAATCCTATACAGTTTTGGTAGCTTCTGTTTTTAACAGTGGCTGCTTTCATTCTTTGAAACAATTGCTGCTCCTTTTGGAACAGGTAAATTGCTTCAGTGAGTGACAAGTTAGTCCTCTTGCTGTGAGACTGGAAGCTGTTCCTTCAATCAAAAGTAAGCTGGTTGGAAATAACTGATTTTATGCCTCACCAAGTTTGGTACTGTGTGAATACAAGAGGACATTATCTTACTGCCTGCCACAGCTAAGGGAAAGGCCCTATGTGACTGACGTACAAAGTGCTTAGCCAGAACCAGTGCCTGCTGCTTTATGAGGGGAAGAGGCAAAGGGACAGAAATCTCCTTTCAGCAGCCCATGCATGCTGCAGAGGCAACGACTCCAAGAGATAGCGCAAAGTATGGTTCTTGGTATAAGTAAGCACCGCCCAGCCACTCCTGTGTGACATTCTTTTCTTCAAAGTTATGGAATTAAAGCATGTACTGAAACCATTTATGAATTATGGAAATCTTTAACATCATGTAAGATGGAAAAAAAAAAAATCTCGCTTGCAACTCCCCAGCTTGCTCTTATTCTGCATTTTCACCTGTTAATCAAAGTGAGGATCAAACCACACAGTTGAACCCTTTGGAAAATCAACTTGTAACCCGAGGCATTTGCTCATGCTTACCCAGGTCTGCCTCACTCTCCCATAAAGCAGTGCTTTATTTACCAGTTCAGACTAATTACCTTCTAACTTGTGCTGTGTTCAGCTTTGAGTGAAGCAAAGAAGCTGGAGAACTGCTAGAGACACATTCCAGCTAATGGAAAAGCAGCTGGGGCAGTTCTCATACAAATTCATCCACTGTGGGAAAAGAAAAGCTTAAGCCAGTAAATGCAGTATCAGACAGTGCTTGACCTTTGAAACTGTATGTCAGCCTTGGTGGGAAAACAAATATACCACTTGTCATTAACGGGCATCTCTTCTACATGCAAACAACAGGCTATTGTATTACAGAAGAAAGCAATGTCCTCGACATCTTACACTAATCCCCCTTGGGGGGGGAACATAAAAAAAATAAAGTCCCCAGAAGATCAATGCCATAATTGTTTAATTGATCAATGCTGTAATTTAAAAAAAAATAAAAAATTCACTGTAACAACTTAAGTTTTAGCTTCTCAATTCCAGGAGACTCTAAAAGCATGTGTCCTTGAAATACAGAAACTTACTAATATATGCCTATAATCATCTGAAAACTGTGAGAGTGAAACCAGAATATCTAGGAACAGAGTAATGCAATGGAACAGCCTCTGCAAGAATAGCATAGAAAAACCATCTAAGAAACAATATTGTCCTCAAATTTCTCCCCCTCCTGCATTTTAAATCCAATAATTTGTAGCTAATGATCAACATAACAAATGTTAATTTGATTTGCAGTATTAGTTTGAAAGCGCAAAGACTGCACATGAGTAGCTTAAGACAAAACAGCGTAAGAATGAGAATGTTACTCCAACTGAAATACATCTTCTGAAGCGTGTTTAGACACTAAATTTTCTCTTTTTAGAGGACACCTAATGCTATTGTAATGTCAGCTGATCATGTTATATTATTAATCAAGCATTTTACATCTTTTTTTTTTACCTGTAGCTTGATATGAAATTTACCTTAAAAAACCCCATATTAACCAATAAGTCACTGTTGTCTTAACATAGGAAATAAAGCAGTTTACTTCTGAAATTACACATAAAATGTAAGCGTCTCAAATGATTAGTTGCCTGTATATATAATATAATGCATGTCTATTTAGATTACGTGGTAGGTTATATGTATGTATTGGAGTAATCATATTAAGAAAAAAAAAATCAGAAAGTGACAGCTCTGCAACTGATCTTATCTTGCACTTCCTAACTGCAGACAGGCCAATCTGCTTAATCTAGAACAATTCCAAGTGACAGTCTTTCTTAGATCCTTTTAAGTCAGGTTAGCTGATGATGATACCCTTGCAGAAGCACTGTTTCTACAATAAAACACATGGGAAAAGTGAACTTTATGTCCAGGTTTTGCAACAGTTGGAAAGAGAATATCAGAGATAAAAGACTGAATCACTATACAGATGTGATCCGCTTAGTGTTCTGTTTTGTGTAACTACAGTATCCCCAGCATTTTGTGTCAGGGGTGTTCTTTACTTGGCAATGTTCATTAAGAGACTTTATATCAAGGCACTGATGTACTCCATCTGTTCTAAGCATATTGCCAGTGTAAATCAGCTTAAAGCAAGTTTATACACCCCTCACAAGATTAGAAGAATTCTCATTTGGCTTAAAAATGCCAATTCTCACATGGTCCATTTTCAGGGATGCAAAGCAACTTAGAAAAAAGCCGAACAGATGACTTGAGAGTGCCAACGAGTTGCCTTCTGTGCGCAGTTCTCTGGTAGCTGGTAGGTCAGTGGATCTACACATCTGATCTGCTAGCAAAGATGATGTTAAGGTAGTTTTATTCTTTGTCCCCAGAGATCTGTGATATCTGAACTATTGCCCTCTGTGAAGCTGAATTATATAAGTCACCCATAAAAGAGAGGCTACTTGCTGAGTTTTTTTATCTATAATACATCTAATATTTGTCCATTTACAAATCCAATTGTCTCACTACACCGACATACATACAAAAAAAACCATAAAAATATACCAACAAGCAAAGAATTAATTACCAGAATTAATCTTCTACTTTACCTTTTGTATTTTATTGGTTGAATTTAAACTGATTTAAGGCAAAACATGCAGAAAGAAAATCCACATGAAATAGTATGCTTTCATTCGTATTTACTAAAGAAACCACATAGCACTCTAAGGAGTGTCAAAGGACAAAGACTACATCTTCAACAGGTAAAGTAAAGGATTAATGTCTGTTTTTAATAAAGGGTTGCTTTTAAGGTCTATTTTTAAGAATTGTTTTTTCTTTTGTAAAGAATGAAGAATTATCAAAGACTAGCTAAATTTCTATGGAAGTTTTAGGAACTCAAAAATGTGAGCTCAAATCTCTTTTGGATTGGCAGATCATGCATGTGTGTCAGAAAATAGTCCAAATCCTTCTTTTCAGATGCCTGCATGTAAACACAGGGTTTATTTTCTAAGTTACCAGATTATCGAGGAGAAATATGTCCTGTCCATCTATGATATTTCTGGTTCATATCACACTAACTCCAAATCCTTTTGATATATACAAAAGTAAGCTGGAAGGTTGTATTATTTTATTCAAGCTGAAAATAACAATAGTCTTTTAAATGGAAAGGAAAAGGCAAATACAGTTAAGCATCTGCTTCACACAGCCAAACAGAAAGTTGTTTATGTTCTATCTTCTCCCACCCTCTGCAGAGATAGAAGGCAAGCATTCAATTCTCAGATCACCAGTCCACATGGATACAAAGGGCAATACTGTAGTCTTTACTTCTAATATAATGACTACGCTCTGGTTTACAAATAAGCAATCTACCTCATTTCAAGCATTTATTAATTAAAATCTCCAATATTGACAGGCCTACTACACTGCTGCTAAAAGAATTCTAATTTATACTTCAAGAACAGACCACAAAGCATAACAATCTTTTTTTTCTGTAATCCAGTTCTCTTCTCCATTCATCTCCCATTTATAAATGAGATTGTATTAGATTTTTTATACTAACTTTGAATTATTCCTTTTTAAATTGTCCAGGTTTGCGTATTTTTAATATGATTAGTGTGATTAAGATTATTAATAACCTACAACACTTCTTGTCTCTGATAGAAGGAAGATTCCAAGATGCCAAGAGGCATTCTTAGTTTCCTTGAGACCTCAAATTGCAGTTTAAATACTACTTAAGCATTGAGCTAGCTGCACTGGGATAAATTCCATTGTAGGTAACAGACTTCATTCTTACAGTATTTTTTTCTTCTATTTCTAGGTTTGCTTTTCACAGTAGAACATCTTGCAAGAGACTTCAGTGGAGAACCTCTCTTTATATCGATGTCTGAACTAAACTCTAATGTTCCAATAGCTTTAACAATGTTTTCATAAAGTGGTTTTTGTGAATTGATAACCCCCATAAACAACACTGTGTCCTGTTATTAAATTAGAATGAATTTGCTGCTTATCTACAGAACTATACTGGCTTACATTTGCTATAAATTTGGCCAACCCTTTCTCTGATGATATACAAAACTGAATCCAACTGCTGAAACTTGTAGCTGCATAAAATGCAGTGACCATGCAGAGATTCAACACTTCTCAAAGTTAAGGTTACTGTAGTTAAAATCTCTGAGTTTCAGGTCTTAAGGGATCCCAAGGAATTCAGTGAAAACTTGGCTAAAAAAAAGTCAAGCTCCATATGACTTTCTGCCAAAAACAACACAGAATTTTGAGTTTAATACAAAGTCAATATAAAAATGTGATTCAGTGAATTTTTACTAACCTGCTTATGCTCTATCCCATTTAAAGACAGAGGAAGGGAAACCAAGGACACAGAAAGCATCCATGATAACTCTACACAGCAGGGGACTGCCTGGAGTACAGAGCCCTTTGCATCAGACAATCATGATCCACTATACCTAGAAATCTGAAGAAAAAGTGGTGGATTTTACCTGTGGCTGGTACCTCAGAGAAGTAACAGGGCCGGAAAGGTTGTGCTGCATCTACAGCAAAGGACTTGCATCAGAAAGAGCTATGCAATACTTAGGAGATATTAATATTTTCAAATTGATAACAAATGCTGTAACAAACTTGTTTAACAGCAGTATCGCCTACAGTAAGTCCTGAATTCCTTCAATATGTCCAGAACAACCAAAAGCTCAAACTTGAGTCACTCAGAGCAAAAGCTCTTCTAAGCAAGGTGATCAGGTTTGTAAGATCAGTTGAAGCTGCTGCCACCTGTTGCCATTAGCATTCTCACCTGTGGGATTTTAATGCTTGTTGCTCTGATTAGCCCTGAGCCAGGAACCAGAATTAAAATTCACATATGCAGAAAAACCAAGTGCAGAACTGATAAACTGGTGAAGTGGTGCTTATATGGCTTTCAGTGTGCACAGACATACCAGCACTCTGGCTGTTTCACATATTTCACTCACCTTGTTTAGACCACTAACATTTGTCAGATCAGGAGTAGTACCTTCAAAGCAACTGCTGCTCAGAAATAATATTGAGTAAGATTCGTGCCTGAGTTAGAAACTTATGGTCTTTTGTGGTTTCATAATTTCTTTAGCAAGGTCAGAGTAAATCAAGGAGAAACTTGAGTCACATTTTATGATTAGAGTAAATATGGCAGTTACTATTCCCCCGGCTTGATTCCTCACCCCTCACTCTTTGATGTAGATAAACAGCTGTAAATAAAGGTTTCTGCTTTGAGCAAGCTGGACTCAAAACCTTGAAGAAATACGTTTCTCTGAGCTTGGCAGTTAGCGTGTGGAGTTGTGGGCTAGCAGCACAGTTTTATTTAGGTGCTATGTGTCTCAGATCAGAAAAATGCGGAGGGAGGATGAAACTAGGATAGACAACAAAGGGGACAAAGAAAAACAAGTAAAAACTGTAAAGGAAAAAGCTGGAAACTCTTTTTGGAAAGAAATTTACAGAAATGTAACTAATAAGCACTTGAATAGAAATGAAAAAAAGTTTAGGATAATAAAACTGCTTCAAGATCATCAGTTTATATAAAATGTCAGGATTTACAGAAGTGAGTTATGCAACTATTTCTATGTTTGGTCTATCTTCCACCCCTTCCCAGTTCCTATTTCTGCACATGTAACCTCCACTTGACCACTAAAAGTTTTCTTGGACAGCTTTTTTCTCATACTTATTAGCTGCATTAAATACAGTAATATTTCTACATATTATGTACTACATATAAGTGCATAGATGTGCATGCCAGATTGGGTAAAAACAATACATAAAAACCCTGCCAATTTGTATTACATAAATAACTTATCAGCTCATTCCTGATGAAACCAAATACATACATGCACTTTATTTCTTTCATTCAGCTCAACCATTTTTGTGAAAAAATTCACCATTTTTCCTTTTAACTTTGGAAAGAGGCATGGAATTAATTGATGTTCTTCAGGAACAGTGGCTATTCAGAATATACAACTGATAAATGTTGACACATCTGCCATCAATCGGTAGAAAAAAAGACTCTGTTCCTTCAACTTTCTTATTCTAACTCTCATCACTCTGTTTACATTCAGACTTTCTCAACAGCTGATAATGACAACTACCGAACATACTTCGCTACCAAGTTCTCAAGGTGTGTTTTTCTTGTTACTCAGCTACCATTTCTTCAAGTTCATCCACAGTGTTTTTCTGAATCAATAATGGTTGATTAGTACAATGCAAAGTTGATTCCTGCCCAACCAGTTTCTAAAAAGGTCTAGCAAGCCATCACAAGCAAGAAGAAATCTCCTAGAGAAGGGTCCTATTGAAATCAAAACAATAGAGTCCTACTCCTCCATACTAAAATGAAATTACTTTTCAACTTAAAAAAAAATGTGACTTTGCGGAGTAACTACTTACAATGTGCCATTACTTACTTTGTGCCATTATGTGTACTACTGTTACCAAACTATCAACAAAGTCCTTGTCCCTTATATTTGAACTAAAAAAATCCTCTGCCCAAATGTGATCTTTTTATACCTTGTTCTCAGGCAGACTGCAGTCCACCAGCTCTCGTGTCTTTGGAATCAGTTTGGGTTCAGTCAAACTACAGCTTCAAGAACTGTATTTAAGCAGTACCGTCATTTAAAAGGTCATGGAGAAGGAGCATCAAAATCAACTCTAGCATTTGCAATTCTCCTGACATTATAGCTTGCAGACATGTACAGGCCTAAAAGCTGTTGCATCATTTATTTAAACTCTAGAAATAAAAATCTAAGCTTTCTTTTGAGAAAATATTGATTCAATAAATTTTCTTCTAGTATGAATGGTGGTTTGAAAATAAGTGTTATTCAAAGGATGTAAAACCACTGGAGTAAAACCAGTGCATTTCACTGTTTTGTTTTTTCTTGCAGGCTCAAGAAAACGGATAGATTCTTTTTCCAGCAGAACGTGGACCTCTTCCTCACAAAGAATTGCAGCAGGAAGGAAGCACTCAGTAAGCATCTCACTCAGGATAGCAACTGTGTCAAAATAATTATACGACTTTCCTATCTGCAAAACCTCCACCAAACAGCACAAGAACATTCTTGGCCACTCTAATGCATAAGCAATCTCTTTCTTCCTTATCAACAACTCAGTGACACAGAAAATGTCTTGCAGTAAGAAACAATCCACCCCTGCAATCCAAGAAAACAAATGAAGGGGAAGGCAACACACAATCACAGCACTAGTTTTCGGGGTCTTTCATTTCATAAGAAATCCTTTTTTGGCAGAAAGCTCTTTACTTCAGTCTGGAAAAGACAAGGAAAACTGCTTCCTTAAAAATCTATCTATCCACTTTGTCATCTACTTCTTATTCCCTTGCTTTTTGTCCTTGATTTGAAATTTTATCCTACTCCAAGGAAGAAACTGTTTCTGGCAACAACCTGTCTTCTTACAGCTCTGCAGAGACCTAAACCCACCCTGCCTTCTCATAGTAATGACAAAGCATAACAGTTTAATGCTGATGGGAAGGGACAAATTCTGTCTATGGAAATATAACTGACTGCACTATTTTCAAAGAAACTTGGTGTATCGGGTTTTATGTGACAAGGCTTTGGTAGTGAGGGGGGCTAAAAGGATGGCTTCTGTGAGAAGACACCAGGAGCTATCCCCATATTGGACAGAGCCAGCTTGGAGCCAGCTGGCTCCAAAATGGAGAGCTGGGTGAAGCTGAGCCCATCAGTGATGATAGTAGTGCCTCTGTGATAACATATTTAAGAAAGGGTGAAAAATGCTGCATGGGAATTGTAAAAGAGAAGAATGTGGAGCATGAAGCAGCCCTACAGGCACCAAGGTCAATCAAGAATGAGGCAGAGGTGAGTGGGCAGTGCTCCAGACACCAGAGCAGAGATTCCCCTGCAGCCCATGGAGGAGACCATGGTGAAGCATGTTGTACACCTGCAGCCAATAGAGGAGCATGGTGGAGCAGATATCCACATGCAACCCATGGAGAACCCTATGCCAGACCAGTTGGATATGCCCCCAAGGAAGCTGCAGCTCATGGAAAGTCCACACAGGAGCAGGCTCTTAGCAGGAACTGCAGCTACTAGGGAGCAGCCTGTGCAGGAGCAGGTTTTCTGGCAGGAACTGTGGCCTGCGGGAGACCCTTGCAGGAGCCGTTCCTGCAGAACTGTAGCCCATGGAAAGGACCCACATTGGAGGTGGTGAAAAGAAGCAGCAAAAAGAAGAAGTTATGAATGGACCTCAATCTGCATTCCTCATCTGACATGCACTGTGTTAGGGAAGGAGGAAGCAGAAGAGGTGGGAACAAAGGAGTCTAGATACACTTGTTTGTTTCTAGTAAACAGTTAACTGCATTTTCTGGGAAAGAGAACGTGAATAAAATAATGATCTTTTTTTTTTCTTTGTAAGTGATTGAACCTGTCCTCTTCTTTTGCAAACACAAAACATGAAGAGAAATCATGGCATTTGCACTTTTCCCTCACTGGCATAGCCAGAAGGCCTGTGTGCTAGTTTTGGCTGAGATAGAGTTAATATTCATCATAGCAGCAAGTATTGGGCTATGTTTTGGATTTATGCTGGAAACAGTGTTGATAATATAGGGATGTTGTAGTTACTACTGAGCAGAAAGGCCTTTTCTGTTTCTCACACCATCCCACCACCAAGTAGGCTGGAGATGCACAAGAGGTTGGGAGGGAACACAACTGACCAAAGGGATATCCCATACCATAAGACATCATGCTCAGCATATAAATCTGGTAGAAGAAGAAGGAAGAGGGGGACATTTGGAGTGATGGCATTTGTCTTCTCAAGTAACCATTACAAGTGATGGAGCCCTGCTTTCCTGGAGATGGCTGAACATCTGCCTGCTGATGGGAAGGAGTGAATTAATTCCTTGTTTGATTTGTTTGTGTTCGCGGCTTTTGCTTTACCTTTTAAACTGTCTTTATCTCAACTCATGAGCTTTCTCACTTTTACCCGTCCAATTTTCTCCCCCATCACACCAAAAGGAAGTAAGTGAGCAACTGTGAGGTGCTTAGTTGCCAGCAGGGGTTAAACCATGACACCCTGTAATAACCTGTCCCGCAGGAAGACACTACAAAAAAATTTGTTATTTTTATTAGCAGGAAGATTAATACAGAGTTTGATAGTAACAAGCAGATATGTAGCCAGACAAAGGATTTCTGACATTATAGGCTAATGACAGAAAAAAAACAAACAACAAACAAAAGCATATCTTGAATGCAGCTGAGATGCCCACATTTTCATTCCTGCAGCCTTCTTTCTTTAAATGATCACAGAATCACAGAACATTAGGGA
>NW_010166187.1:0-1317 GCF_000695765.1 Mesitornis unicolor
CCGGATTTATTCTCCCCGTTTTTGCAACAATCACCCCCAAACTTATTGTTTTCTTTATGAGTTATTTTTCCATATGTGATACAAACCTGTAACTGGCCTCTGGATGTCATCTTCACCAGGAGATGCCCTTGTCAGGATTTGGTTGACCATTATCACATTATCAGGTTTTTAAATTGGAAAGTTAGGAAATCATTAGTTGCCTTAGTTTCATTCTTTGTTTGACTCTTCAGGGCTAGAAATCAAGATGGCAAGAGGGAGTAGACAAGCCATCTTTTGTACACGTGGACTAAACTGGCTAAGGGGAAAAAAAAATATCTCAGAGGTAACTGATGTGAAATTTAGAGTGGTCATAGTAATGCAGGGATAGCTACAGGTACAGCTGCTGCTTATTAAAAAAACACAAACAAACAAACAAAAAATGGAAGAAGGTAGGGGATGAATTGGGAAAGAACAAGAGCGTGATCTGATCTTTCCAGTTGTGGAAGGGGAAAGAAGTCATAGCCTTGAAAGACATCAGAACATACCTGGCTAGACATAGGAGAATGTTTTAACAAGAAAGCCATTGTAAGGCACTAGAGGTCATGGCCTGACAATTAAGGAATCACAATCACTGGGGACTTTTAAGAGCAGATCAGAAATGCTTTGCTTAAGTGTTAATAAAGTGTTGATCGTGCTGTGGGATAGGAAGATGGATTAGATGAAGGCTTGAGTATGCTACCAACCCTACTTTTCAATGAGAGCCTCAGCTAACGTTAGGTGAAGGCTTTTTATCACACACATATAACCATGACTCAAGGCTTGGGAGGATTTTCTGGGGCTGTGGCACTCCCTTAGCACCGCTTCATCACGTCACACTGCATCAGTTGTGAAGCCTGGGGGGGTGTCCTCCCCCTGTGCTGGCTGTTGCCATTTCACAGCCTGTGCTGTGTCCTGTTTGTTGGCAAAGAGCCTGAAGACAGACAGTGGCAGGGTCAGACTCTGACTCCAGAGCTGTTCAAAGTCAGCCACATGTTGCTTCCTTGCATTGGAAATTCAAGGAGAAAAAAAACAAAAACAAAACAAAACCAAAAACACCCAGCAGCTACATTCGAGCTGTGAGCCACAGCTGAGCCATCTGCAGCACATGTGACATAAATCAGCGGCCAGTTATCGGGTCCAACAGTTCAGCTTTTGATGGAAAAGGGGAAAGTCAAATAAATGAGGTTTACACAGCGAGAGAACTGTCAGTAAGATTTCTCAGCTCTTCAGTTACACGTTTGCATGGGTTCCTTGCTGTTGGTGTTTTGAGGCAGTCCAGCTTGATGCGAACACAGGAAT
>NW_010166187.1:1343-7615 GCF_000695765.1 Mesitornis unicolor
GAAAAAAAGTTTGATTTTGGGCTTCACCCTCTGCCCTGGCAGCTGTTGAGTGTTTCCACGATGTCACAGCAGGTGGCAAGGAACCATCATCCCAGAATGACACAAATGCCTGGAGAGGCCTCTGCTACTTCATATTACATAAGCTGCTCTGCTCTGAACTGGGCTATTAACACCTGCAAGCTGACAGCAGTTGTGCTTTGCATGGGGCTCCCACAGCTCCAGGACAGCTGCCCATAGTGTGGGATGCTGCAGGGCTAGAGCTGGAGCTAGGCTGAGCTACAGATCTCTTGATTTTACAAAGTGCAAAAGATTTGTGCGTGCTTTATTCTTTCTGGAAAATGTGTGGATCCAAATTCTACGTAAAAAAAAAAGGAATTAAAATTATGCACTAGGCATAAAAACCAAGGATCAACCTCAAGTGTAAACTTGTATACGTTTTACCACAAAGTGATGTACTGTTCTTATCAGGCCAATATGCAAAAGAATAACTGCTTTAGGAAAAAAAAATCATCCCCAAACTAGCTAAGTAATAGGGATTTGTTTAAAAGAAAACATTTAGGTACTAAAACCAGAATAATAAAAATAAAAATGCTATAGAAATGCAAAATGCATGAGGCAAATTTAAGGCTACTGAGCTGAAATGTGTATCTATTTACTCAAAATGCATTGAATCAAAAGACGTGGATGGAATCTCTTGACTATATATTTCAGCTAGTATTATAGAAATACTCCAGTATTATAGAAATTTGTTGCAAACATTTCATTGTGGTTGCTCTTCAATCTTCCTTTGAAAAGTATTCAACATTTTTTTTTCATTTATATCAATCCTTTAATAGATTTAGAATATTAATATGGGACTTTGTAATTAAATACAATTTTAAAATATATTAAAATAGTTTCAAGATTTATTTTAAAACAAGTTGGTTGCATTTTGTACCATCTCCAGTAAAACACCAAATATTCTTTTGATACTCAGTTCTGTTTTGGGTACTTATGAGCAAAAAATGTGATCTGTCAAATTGTAAGTGTACTTAAGATTTTTTTAGTTACATCTAGTACTGAATAGGTCTTACAGGTCTGGGAAAGCTTTTGTATTTTTGACCTATTCTTTGAATGTTTAAATTACAGGATCAGCAGTGAAACATTAGTACTGGTCCGCACAGCCTTGCATGCTGCAGGAAATCCTTCAGTTTGTCTCTGGGTACGCGGTTGCTGTTAGTAACTTCAAGTGGGTTCAGAAACACTCACTACATTAAAAAAAAAATCAGTACCAGGCTGGAAGGATTTCTGCTTCTCCAATTCAGAAATATTTCTTTTGCTAAAAAAGCCCACAAGCAGAGGTTTTACCAATAAGCGTGTGTTTAAAGTAAAACTTGTGGTTCCTTCTCCTCGCTGGGTACCACCTATGTGGGAGGACATGGTGCTGCCCCCGTCTCCTTCGAGACGCTCAGCATTACACTATCCTTCCTAAACTGGTGAAAAAAAACCAACCAACTCCAAAACTACGACCTAATCTAATAAATGCTTCCTCTAGTTTCCTGCTAAATATAACTTTAATGCTAATTAAGCAGCGCAGCCGCTGGATGCCGTTGTCGGGTGTGTGAGGATGAGCTCTTGAAAAGTTGTTCTCCCAGGCTGGAACTGGAGGAAAACTTTTGGCTTGGGGCTGGTTGCAAGATGGGAGCCAACCTAGAAACCTTCACGAGCCAAAGCGCTCTCACAACCAGCTTTTACTTTGACATGGGAGTGTGGCTCGGGGTTTTTGGGGAATCACAGAATCACAGAATCTCAGGAGTTGGAAGGGACCTCGAAAGATCATCCAGTCCAATCCCCCTGCCAGAGCAGGATCACCTAAACTAGGTCACACAGGAACGCGTCCAGGTGGGTTTTGAATGTCTGCAGAGAAGGAGACTCCACAACCTCTCTGGGCAGCCTGTTCCAGTGCTCTGTTACCCTCAGAGTGAAAAAGTTTTTCCTTCCACCCAAGAGAGGGTGAACTTGTCCAGGTCAGTAGCAGGCAGTTTCCTGAGCAAGGTGCTGTGGGAAACTGTGTCGAACGCTTTGCTGAAGTCCAGATAAACTACATCCACAGCCCTTCCCTCGTCCAGAAGGCAGCTCACCTTGTCATAGAAGGAGATCAGCTTGGACTGGCAGGACCTGCCCTTCCTGAACCCATGTTGACTGGGCCTGATCACCCGGTTATCTTGTCTGTGCTGTGAGATAGCACTCGAGATGACCTGTTCCATGACTTTCCCCGGCACCGAGGTCAGACTGACAGGTGTCAAGTCACACATGCACACGCAGTTGGGTGTCATTCATCTCATCTAACTTTAGCCAAAAATTATTTAAAACTGTTTAGAAGGTTTAGACAACTAATGGAAGAGAAAAACTGCCAGAAGGTATCTTCTGTAGGTGCTTATCTCTTCCCCTTGACTCAGAAGGGGATTCACAGCAAACCAGACACCTAAAATTAGAGATTACTTCCACCCAAACCAAACACATATCTATGTATATGTATACACATGTGTATTTGTGCACACAATAGAAGACAGCTGCTTTCAAAAATATGCCATGTGCGACACAGCAGTGACATTAATAAGCTCTGAACAGAAAATGAACTACTAAATGGGAGACAAAGATATAAATCACTTGTGCATATTTGTTATATATAGCTAAATCTTTAACTTATTTATTACTTCTGCCTAAAAAGGAAGAAGAAAAAAACACTAGTGCGTGTGGCATGTTCAAGCTGCAAAACTCTGGAGTAAACAGATAGTTAAGGAAATGTTAGGAGTCTTTATCTAGTCTGGTTGTCTAGGATACTTTACATCTTTAAATATGAAACTTATTCCCTCATATAAATGTTTTACCATGCAAAAAGAGCATTTGGATGAATACTCTGAATGCTCCTATTGTAACAAACATAGCTGTACTGATTTTGGGGTATCTAAACAAGGATTCTAAGTTATATTTTCCCAAGTTTGGGAACACCTTTAAAGGTGTTTCTGTGTGCTGGCACATGCACATGGGTATACTGTGAGGTTTTTTTAAACTACATATATATTCTCTATAAATTAAAAAAAAAGATACCATGGTAATAAAACTCAAAAAGATAAACAAAAACATATACAAAAAGAAAATCTTGGGTTTTTAGCATAATCCAAAGTAACATCAAGATTGCAAAGACTGGATTTTTTTAATTTTTTTTAAGTTTATGATTGATTCAGATCAGGTTCTGCAATATTCCCATTCTCCAGAAAGATAGGTGGAAAACTGTTATTAAAAGTCATTGGAAACTCTAGCATAGCATTGACATTTTGATAGCCCACATAAGAATTAAACGACTGCTGTGGAAATACTTGGCTATCAGGCATCTGTACAAAAGCCCCTGACTGTGTGGTAGGGGGGACTCTTTGGCCAACTAGTTGAATTTTAGGTTCCCTGGGCTCCAGTTGTTGCTTGCCTTCTTCATCCGTGTCAAGATGAGTTAGCTTTTCTATCCACATGCGAAATTTCTCCTCTGTCTCCCTCTGCATCTCGGCAAAGCAGTTCATGGCCTCTTCTAGGACATTGCCTATGCAGTTCCTATCCCACACGGTGCCCCTGTCAAGCAATCCTGGAATTTCCCTGGTCTCTTCTCCAGATCCCCCAGCACGACTGAAGCCAGCTTTAAAGACATTGAGGCCATTGGATAAGACAGCGTTAAGTTAGAACATCATATCATTTATTAAGGCATGTTAACTCGGGAAAACAAACTTTTTAAATTGTGTCCCCCGTATATGACAACAGGAGAGGAAATAGCAAACATTAACCAACAGTATTACCATTAAAAAAAATTTGCACTCACTGATGTTATAATAGAAATTTTGGCTTCAAAATTATTTTTATTCTAGAATAATTCTCAGACAATTCTGTCACAAGGGTCTTTTTTAATAAGTAAACCAAGTTAGTCCAATTCCCTTGCAATTTCTGTTTTGAATTCAACTGAAGGTGTCAAAAACATTACACAATAACATTTTTTGTTCTGCAAAGTTGTGATCTGCATTACTACTGTTTAACTGAATAATTATGCACATTTTACTTAGATACTGAACCCTTTTATAATGGGCTGTTAAACACACACAAACTTGTACACAAGATATCAGAAAAAGGCCGATACCATGATTGCAACATCTAAAATAGCCAAGCCCAAAGCTTACCGCTCGGTCTAATTTTGGAAAAAAACACTAAACACCAAAGAGAATACAGAACATGAACACATACGCACAAACAAAAAGGTATGCAAATGCTATGCTATATATGAGGTGAAAGCAACCTCCATTCAGGCTGAGGGACACAGCTCCATTGCAGGTGTAATGCACACGACACGGGGGTGTGATCAACCTAACATCAACTACCACTGCACAAGCAGCCGGTTGTGTGGCATTTCTAGAGTTAATTCTGGACAAGACAGAAAACAGGGCATAACTGGAAGGAAATTGCTCTCCTTCCTTCTATCCATCAAAAAAAAATGGTTTTGGAATTATCAGGAAGAACTTTAACAGCAAAAAGAGAAGGCCATCCTCAGTATCTTACTCAACAATAAGAAAGTGGTATTTGTATTTTTAAGCTTCGAATTCACTCAGGAATCCTCTAGGAAGCCATAAAATCCAAAAGAAAATGAGGCTCTGTACCTGCTTGAGGAATAATAAAGAATATGTGCATGCTGTCCAAACACACAAATGTTACTTAAGGTAATTGCAAACCAAGACAAGCATCACATTAAACTACATGAAACAGCTACACAACCTGACAATTTAATATGTAAATATGAAAACTTGTGAGATCCTCTAGCTTAAGAATAATAGAAAATACCCTAAAAATGAGAAAAATCATTGCATAACCTAAGTAAATATTTACTAATAAAAACATAAGGCACTAAATCTTTATTGGGCTTTCACTGTGTCCATGAAATTACAGTATTACTTAAACAATACATTCTTTTTAGGAGCTATTTAAATGAGGTATACATAAGTTCTTCAGTAACAGCTAAACAAAGCCTAGGATTATTCTGTTATTTCTGAGCAGTATCAATGCTACCCATTGGGGAGCCAAACTCCTTCTGTTAAAAACCCTACTTTTTAAGTCTTCTCCCCCATCTGTTTACCTATCAGGCTAGAAATTCAGCATCCAGGTCCTCTGCTAAAAAAAAAAAAAAAAAGAAATTACTTTATAGCAACTAATTTACATCCCTCTGATTGCATTTTAACTAAAATTAAGTCAGATGGTACCTTTTACCTAAAACATGGTTGTTTCTGTATATGCAATGCATTTTTCCTCCCTGAAAAAGAAATATTCCTTCTGTTCATATATTCCTAGTGCAAGCCCAGTTGAACATCCAATATGATTTTATTTGTCTTTAGTCAAGGATCTTATCCAAAGATCAAGTAACTAAACATCAGTCTTTCTGACTTTCATAAGCTTATGATCAGACACCTTTATGTAATGTTAAGTTTTAATTGCAATTTAAATAAAAATTATTGATGGCGATATGCAAGACAATCTAGTTAGGCTTTTAAAGTTAAGAATGAACTAGCATGGTCAAAGTTGACAAGACTGTTTAGTAAACTGAAGGGACTATGTATTGAAATATATATTACCCTGCAATACTATTTTTAAAAGGCATCAGTCATAGTGTATCTACAATTTACAGTAGCAGCAAATCAATGTTTCAAATGCTTACCTTGCAGTTCTTATAACAAGCCTTCATCAACCTTTTCTTTACTGGTGGCCTTCAGTGTTTAAAAAAAAAATCAAGTCTAGAAATGCATTTTTATTATATTGAAATGTTACCATTTATCTAGTTGGTTCCTTTGCTATCTGTAAACTTACAGTTCTATAGTTTTTGAACTTACGTCAACTTAAAAGACAAAGAAGTTTGCAATCACAAAAGGATCAGAATCCAAGACTCATATCTTATTTTTAAGATACCTCCTGCAAAACAGCACCAAAGGAATGCCCCAATGCTGTCTCTCTATGGAATCTACTAAGTACTATCCAAATAATGACCAGAATCACAGAATCTCAGGAGTTGGAAGGGACCTCGAAAGCTCATCCAGTCCAACCCCCCTGCCAGAGCAGGATCACCTGGACTAGGTCACACAGGAACACATCCAGGCGGGTTTTGAATGTGTCCAGAGAAGGAGACTCCACAACCTCTCTGGGCAGCCTTGGCCAGTGCTCCGTAACCTTTACTGTAAAAGCATGGAACCTCCTATGCTCCAGCTTGCTCC
>NW_010166188.1:0-14307 GCF_000695765.1 Mesitornis unicolor
CCAGGCTCTTCTCAGTGATAGACAATGATAGCACAAGGGGCACTGGGCGCAAGCTGGTGCATAGGAGGTTCAACCTGAATATAAAGAAAAACTTTTTTACTGTTAGAGTGACAGAGCACTGGACCAGGCTGCCCAGAGAGGTTGTGGAGTTTCCTTCTCTGGAGACACTCAAAACCTGCCAGGACATGTTCCTGTGTGACCTAGTTTAGGTGATCCTGCTCTGGCAGGGGGGTTGGACTGGATGGTCTTCTGAGGTCCTTTACAACTCCTAATATTCTGTGATTCTGTGTTTAATACATGTTGGCTTCTGAAATCACAGAGTTCTTAATTTTCTTACATTCATTTTCCTTTTGCTTCTATCTTGTTTTGTATGAATTTAGTGAGTAGAAGCAGCTTGAACTAGAATATGGAAATGAATGTCAATATAATTTTTGCTTATAAAGTCTTCTTGATCAAGACTCTTGGATTTCTGTATGCATTGTACAGACTGAATGCTCAGCATGACTCCCACAAATTTAAGATTTTTCTATTATGCCCAGAGAAAATGAGATAGTATTTCTTCTGCACTCTGGGTTATAAATGCAAAGCTGTTGAAACAGATACTCTAGTTTTCTCCATAAACTAAACTGCAATGTCTGTTAAGCATCAGGTGTTCTCTGTCTGGGTAGCATTCAGCACATTGAAAGGGGCTTCTATTTCCTGGGTGGCATATCCCGTTAGCACCACTGTAGATATTTCTTTGATACTCAGAATTAAGAAAGCTAAAGATGTAAGTCAGAACATCAAAAAAGAAAGAATTCTGAAGAGCTTTGATTGAAGATGTCTTGGAATTTCCTGAAGTGACAGTTATTTGGAGTATGCTAAAAGGTATATACAAATACTGAAGTATCAATTCAGTGACTGGCTTTTTTTTTTTTTTACTTTTTAAACTTTTTTTTCCCAGTGCATGACTGTCAGAGTTAATTCACCAGAACAAATTACAGATATAGGGCTATTTATGACAGGCTAGTACTGATCCAAAAGCAGACTGTACCACTGAAGGATCAGAGGATATACTGTTGGGAGCAGAGATTCCCCTCTTAAAAGTATGAGGGAGAAAATAAATAAGAAAGAAGTTCTGATAATTGTGAAAAGTGTCCCTTTGTGAAGGAAGAGTTTATTGCTTTTAGGTAGTTAATAATAATTTGCTATAAACTATTATTTTGTTAATACTGATCAAATAATGAATAATTAATACTTATATGAATGTGATTAATTGCTAAATAATTATTAGTTGATAATAATTAGTAACTGAGTAATGATTAATAGCAATTACTATTATTGATTATAATTATAAATTCCACTTACAGTATATCTACAGTAAAACTATTTATCCCCTTCCAGTAAGTTTCTATCTCTGTAGCATCTAAAAGACAAATAATTCAAATTACAAGGAAATAAGACCCTTGTTCTTTTTAAGAATGTGTCTAAGTGACTCTACATTTGTTGGGTAAATGGATGGAACCCTTTGTTTGATTGCAATATGCTCCATAATTCCTGTTGGAAATTTTTTACTAACTCTAAGTAAACAGGATGTGATTCTGCTGTTCAGGCAATATGCTTCCAATAATCTAAAATATTACTTTAAAATAGAAGTGTGGCAAGGTCCATAAAGTTATGCATTTCGTTTTCCATTAATGGAAAAAAAGGCAGTTAAACACAGTATATAAAGACAGCTCTTAAAGAGTGTGATAGATGCTACCTCCAGCTACAAGAAACTACAACCAGTGAGAGGCTGTGGGCACATGTTGAAGTTCTGCTAAGAGAATCTGAAGTTTAAACAAGGCAAAATCTTGAACTATCATGTAAACCATGTCCAAGCGTGTTTGCTCGGTATTCCATGGTCATTGACATCTCTGGCACAGCTGGGTAAAGTTTCGTCTTATTTCTTGCATGAAGGAGAGAAATGTTCATGTATGGGTAAGCAATGTGATGCCAGTAAGCACTAGAGCTGTGAACTTCATCCTGTGGTTAAGGGACTGTGCTGGAGAGTTAGACACTGGATGTTTGTCCCTGTGGGTAAGCACAAATGCCCACGGCTGCTGATGGCTGAAACTCCAGGGTGTTTTCCCCCGTGCTATTAAAAACATTGCATTGAGATGCACATATAGTACCATTCAGTGTATTTAGAGTGTGTTCACCCATTCTCATTCAGAAGATGTGCCAGTTACTTGGTGTATGAAATGGAAAGCTACAGTAAGTTATGAAAATGTGATAGATGATTTAGGTGGCTGTATTCAGCTCTAAGCAACAAACGCTGAGCTCGGCAGAAACTTCTAAAGGCAAAACCGCAAGTGATTTACTAGCAATTTAAAGCACATGAGATTTGTAATGCATGAGGCCCTCAGGCCCATCACTTATTTTCAGGAATGGGAAACAATATTTTGGTGGAAAATGGCACATTTAATTCCAACATCATGCTATAAAATATAAAGGCAACCTTGTTTTCTTCATTTCTCAGGGTATAGCTATTTACATCTTATTCAAACTCTAAGTGGATTTTCAAAAAATTGGCATTAATATCCTTCAAGTGAGTTTTGTTATGAAGATAAAAAAACCTCTCAGGATAACTAAAATAGTACAGCTTTAAAACTACTGGTCTAAATGATTCAAATTTTCTCTTGTGTATGATAAGCTTGTGTAAGATTATCTCCATAGTGAGAAAAATACAGCTGCTCTTTGAAGGGAAAAATGAAAATATCATCTGTTTCTACCCAAATATCAATATACCTAAGTAGTTCAAATATGAATTTTAATTTAGAGGGGCCACAATAGGTAAACATATCCTTGCATGAAGCTGAATACTGAGACATCAAATATTTGGAGTGACAGAGAGAAATAGCATCTAGCTTGGGGCTTATGCTGATATTTTCTTGATATGTCAAATTTTCAGTTCACAAGAAAACCTTTAAAACATTGTTCCACTTTGAATAGTAAGCATGTAAAAATGGTGTAGTAGATCCCACTGTGAGGCAGGAGGACTAGGAATTTAGGTAAAAAACATCTTTTTAATTTGAAAGCTGCCTGCATGACCTAGATAGTGGAAGGCACAGTGAATCTACAATCTTACACCACCACAGACAAGAATGACATTTCCACTTAGCAAAGCTGATCAGGTTTTGCCAGTTTTCCATAAGTTGGTTCCAAAATGATCCTTTTAGCTTAATTCCTGAGTTACCACTCCGTCTTTGAAAAATGCATTGAAGGTAGGTGAGTTCTGCAAGCAACCAGATGGTGATCTAGTGACTGTAAATAGTTCCCTAGCTAGCAAAGATCAGTTATCTGTTTTCTCCTGTGGTATCAGTGGCTGAGCAACAGGTTAGTGATAATTCAAGATGGAGTAGAATGATTTGTTTTGGATGACTTTCTGTCTAACTAACTTGGTTAATAGAAAGAATTAAAATGAAAAGGAAGTAGTAAAAGCACTTTCTATCAAGTGGCAGTGTACATCTCCACTTAAAGTTGAGTTTCTCTAAAAGGAACTAGAACTGGCTAAGATGAAGTTTTCGTGTCCTACAATGATTTTTTTTCCCAAAAATCACAGAATCACAGAATCACAGAACGTTAGGGATTGGAAGGGACCTCAAAAGATCATCTAGTCCAATCCCCCAATATTCAATCAGAATAAAAAAAATCAAAATCACAAAAACTTATAAAACCCAAACCTCAAGATAAATCAAATCAGTCAAAACTTTTCAAGAGAGTTTTTGATTTGATCCCTTTAAAATTTTGTTTCCATTTTAAAATAAAACTTTCATTTAGTTTTTGAATAAAAGGTTTAGCTAATTAAAAAGCTGTTCTAGACTTTATTATTTGGAGTAATTCAGGAGTGGTAAAGTGTTTGGATAATAATAATAATAAAAAAGAAGATTGAATAAGACAATAATAAAAGTGGTTTTGAATGACATTGCAGGAGGGCACATGAAGGATTTTGATAGTCAAACTGCTTTCAGAGAAGCTGATCTTAGTAGTCAGGTTTTTATGGCAATGGGTGAAAACATTTTACAGGACTGCTAGAGGGAAGGCTGTTGTAGAAATTAGATGAGATGTTGTGAATCTTCAGAGGTTAGGATGTTAGGAAAGGGCAGATATCACAAATGCTATGGAAGAAAATGACAAGATTTAAACACATTCTACATTTACGGCATCAAAAAGTGCCAGAGCTGGATCTGTTCACAATTGCTTTCCTTCTATCACACACAGGCAATTGTCATTAGTCAAAGGATATGTTATGCTTTCTTTTCATTTGGATGGGTGCAGAAAGTGGTATTTTCACACAATTGTTCCACTGCCGACTTCCCACTTTTTAGAAATGTCTAAAGGTGTTTTTGAAGGTGTCAAGCCATCTCCTTTTGAATTCTTTAGTGTAACTTTCCCTTTTACTCCTCCCCCTCATCTACCCTCTGCAGAGCCTTATTTTTTTCTATTTTATGAGCAGTGTTTTTACAGTATTTTAATTCAAAGAGATCAGATCCCAGGGTACTAGAGATCACTGTTCTTCCTAAATCATACTTCAAAGGAAGTCTAGGGCAAGCAAAGGATTTGCAATTTTTGTTCAATAATTGGAGCAGAGCCCCTGCTAAGGCAGAATATTAGATCTCCTCATTTAGTGACAAATGATGAGACAGTGATGTCCAATGGCTTTTGTAATGTAGATTTATTTCAAATTATTATGGAGTCTCTCCTCAGTTGACTGTGATCACACAGACATCTATGGAAAAGAGTTACTGTGCTCTAAGTCCACATTTTTAAGTCCATATGCAGTTGTTTGGGTTTTTTTAAGTAGCATGGTTTTTAATGAAGACTAATGAAGCTATGACCATGCAGAATTTACTTTGAATAAAATTATTTTCCACACAAGTAGATTTCTTTTTTATTTCTTTCAATGAGATATACAATATCTGACCACAGTAGTTAGTTACTGTCCCTCTAAAGCCTGCTGAAAGATGGCAGCCATATTTTCCTTGCCTCTTTCTCTGGGCTGCTGCCTGTAGTCTTTCTTCCCTAGGAAACTCAGAAGCAACAGGCAAGGAGTCAAAAGCTGCAGTGCTCATATAGCAGGGACCAGAGACAGTGTGCCTGCTTAAGCTGTCGCTGGTGTTCACATGAAATTATGGCATGCATTAGCAACAGAACCTTTTCTGCAAGTGTTTGATCTCAGAAAGATTGTGGTAGTATCTACCATAGTGTGTCAATAAATTTCAAACTTCCTATTATAATAATATAAAAACAATGTCATACCCAAGTTGTGGTCATGATAAAATCAACTATTATTTTTTAACAGAGCAACAACAAAGGTGGTAACTTCCAACCACTGAAAAGTTTTCAGATCTATGTTCAGATCTCTTTTATAGGGTACATATCACCTTCTGCTCTGAATTTTATTAATGGCAGTAGCCTTCAAGCCTAATGTTGTCTGTTTTTAGGAATGGTGTCATATGTCAATAGTATTTGAATAGACTCATACTTTTCAGGATGTGACAGAAAGATAGAGGATTAAATGGCTTTTTATAACATTTTTGTCAGTCGTTTGAAATGATTCACACTTTAATAAAGGACACATTAAATACAGACATATTAATAACCTGAAGATTTAGCCTTTAGTCACTGAAAGCCATAACTTTACAAATTAAAAATTTCAGAGTAACTTGCATGTGAGTAGACTGTGTCTTTCTCTCTTCACTTATAATTTCCATTTGAAACCAAGGAGTAGCATGTAACCACAGCTAAGCCTAGTATTTTTAAGTCTTTGGGATCTTTAAAATAGAAGTCTTACTGTGTTACATGATGTATGTTTTTGCTGACAAATATTCTCCATTCAAGAAAAAAGAACACTATCAGTGTATAGATTTTGGAGGGACTTTGTTATTAGCAAGGGCAGTCTCCTGTTATTATGAAAATCTGTATTAAATAAACCAATGCTTAAAGCATAAACCTCTGTTTTTCACTGTATTTTCTGGATGTGCACTACTTAAATACCCTTAAGGAAAGACCAGTGTAGACTACACTAGATTAGGTACTTAATCCTATATATTTTGATTATCTGAAACACTTTTAGGTAATCTGAGCATTATTAAACAAGTAACTTGTACCAAATATTTTAACATTTATTCTTTTGGAAGATTATGCTTCTTTGTTATACTCAAATATATGGTATGTTTAACTTGAAAACTTCTGCTTAAAATCTGTTTGCCATGGCTATATTCTTACTATATGAATTCAAAACACAATGAGAAATTTTGAAATGCTTATGAATAAAAAGTTTCAGTTTGATTTAAAAATAATATTTTTTTTCTATAGCTTATAGTTGGTTTTGCCAAGTATAATTTTCTATTGGATTAACTTATATTGTCCTAATGTGTTATGTTCATTAATTCTTAAATAGGCAATGGTAATGATCATGACTGAGACTGAGAACACTCTTGGAAAGTTTTAAAAATGGATGAATGGATTTTCCCAGAGTTTAAGAACAATTGAAGTAAAAAAGTCTGTTGTATTTTGAAATACAGAGAACGTCTACTGGTAAAATTCAATACTGTGAGGTATTTGCCCAACAAAAGAAAATGTTGTTCACTCTAAAGAATCTGAATAATTCAGTAGGGCTAGCTGGGTACATAAATTTAGGCAAACACATACGTCTGTGTACATTTTTGAACAATTTCTGTAACTTACCTCTAACCTTTTGATGAATGAGTTTCACTAGATCACTAGGTTATCCTCATTGCACCTTGGAATCTGAAAAAATCAGCTTCACATTTGGTTTAGTAAATTATCTATTTGTTTATGTCATTATGAGAGATTTGATATGTCCTTAGTTAATTCTACAGTTACACTGATAACTTCGTTGTAACCTTATCTGGAGATGTAGATTTTCCTCATTAATCACAGGGCAGAAAACCCAGCCATTGCCCTCCAAGTGCCTGGAACAATTCTTCAACCCAGATTTTCCAATATGAATCCAAAGTAGTCTGAACATTAACACATTAAAACCAAAAATCCCTAAGCAAAACATCATTAAAAATGTCATTCAATCCAGCTATTATAGTGTGAGTGCTTAGGGCGTAAACAGATGATCCACATGGCAAGCTTTAATCACTCATGCCAGGTAATATTCTGTTTGGGATGGTTAAATGTGAATGACAGAGGTGCATGGAAGAAGACAAAAAAGGAATTTTTATTTGAAATGCAAGTCAAACTCAAAATATATACCACTGTGGCAATGCTTCAGGAAACTTTAACACCTTTTGTCTATTCTTATGACAAAATCACAGAAACACAGAATCACAGAATCACAGAATATTGGAAGGGACCTCAAAAGACCATCTAGTCCAACACCCCTGCCAGAGCAGGATCACCTAGACTAGGTTACACAGGAACA
This sequence comes from Mesitornis unicolor, assembly GCF_000695765.1. Classification (NCBI taxonomy): domain Eukaryota; kingdom Metazoa; phylum Chordata; class Aves; order Mesitornithiformes; family Mesitornithidae; genus Mesitornis; species Mesitornis unicolor. The sequence continues at coordinate 7,418 of NW_010166188.1, forward strand.
GGTCCTGGTGGATCTTGAATTTCTCCAGAGTAGGAGACTCCACAACCTCTATGAGCAGCCTGTTCCAGTGCTCTGTCACTCTAACAGTGAAAAAGCTTTTCGTTATGTTTAAGTTGAACATCCTATGCTCCAGCTTGCTCCCATTGCCCCTTGTCCTATCATTGGACATCACAGAGAAGAGCCTGGCTCCTTCCTCCTGACACTCGCCCTTTACAAATTTATAAACGTTTATGGGGTCACTCCTCAGTCTCCTCTTCTCCAAGCTAAAGAGACACACCTCCCTCAGCAGCTTCTCATAAGGGAGATGCTCCACTCCCTTGATCATCCTTGTGGCCCTGCGATGGACTCTTTCAAGCAATTCCCTGTCCTTCTTGAACTGAGTGGCCCAGAATTGAACACAGTATTCCAGATGTGGTCTCACCAGGGCAGAGCAGAGGGGAGGGAGAACCTCTCTCGACCTACTAACCACACCCCTTCCAATACACCCCAGGATGCCATTGGCCAAGGGCACATTGCTGGCTCATGGTCAGCCTGCTGTCCACCCACACCCCCAGGTCCTTTTCCCCTGTGCTGCTCCCCAGGAGGTCAGTCCCCAACCTATACAGATACATGGGGTTGTTCTTTCCCAGACACAAGACTCTACACTTGCCCTTGTTTAATTTCATTAAGTTTCTCCCTGCCCAACTCTCCAGCCTGTCCAGGTCTCACTGAATGACAGCACAGCCTTCTGGAGTGTCAGCCTATTCTTCCAGTTTTGTGTTGTCAGCAAACTTGCTGATAGTGCACTATATTCCCTTGGCCTGGTCATTGATGAATATATTGAATAATACTGGTCCCTGTACCAATGAACATTCACAAGTAATTCTCCTGGCTTTCTATTAGAATAGAAGTGCTAAAACAAAGGTCAAAATCACCTCAACTTGAGATGTTGAAAGTACTGTAACCTGTCTAGAAAATGTTTTGAAATGACAAACTTTGTTCCGGGCCTAAGGATTCATATTCCATTCCAATATTGGTACAGCACCGAAAAGCTTTTTTCTCATGAGTTTTTGTGTTACAAATAGAAACAGATAAAATTCTCTTGGCTAAAATACTGAAAAATTTGCTGTTGTTCTTGACATATGTTGTCCAGACAAAATCAGGACTTACAGAAAATCTTTTTGCCAATATTTTTTCCAAGTCCTTTGGTTCAGTTTTGTTTTCAGAATACCGAGCAGTAAGTAAAATCTATGCAGACTCCTCTATGATTTCTTATGCTCTGTGTAATTTAATATGTGGCAATTCTGAATGAGAGCTAATGCATTCTCCTTAGCACCTGGACAGACCTTCACAGACTCTGTGAATGAGCCTGTATGACTAGTAGGTATTTTCTTCCTTCTACCAACTTCACACTGTCCCATATGTAAAGAAGTTCCCCTCTCTGCCGAAATAATTACAAACTTCATCTTATTTTTTTCATCATCCTTGAACACTTCCAGGCAATTTAGATACATGAACCTTATAATTCACTCTCAGGAGGACAAGATTTAGGTAGAAAGCATTACTAAATAGGTCAATTCCCATGATGTTATAGTCTCCGGATAGTCCTTCTTTTTATGCATTAAAAAACAAAGTATTTTCTTACCTCATCTTTAAAATGTAAAATCCTTATGTTCTCTGTGAATTCAGAAGAGAAGGAAGAAAGAGTTAGTATTTAAACTGGATTATTACCTATACCACGCCCCCCCCAAAGAAGATATAGCTTTAATTCAAGCAAACCACAGAGATTACTGGCAAAACTGGCAAAGGAACCATTGCCACAACTGTGTTATCAGGCAGCTAAGAAGAAAATAAGCGTTTACTCATGACAGCAAATATCCCTTCCAATATTCTCCCGAAAGGAATATATTTCAGTCTACCACTAAAAAGGATACATTCCAGAGAATTTTAAAGCATTATAGTGAACAAAAACTAATTATATAGTATTTAATCAAAAACCATTGGTCTTGGCTTCTGTCCAAATCTTTCACATAACTTTCTTGCTGGTCTTTCGGCTAAGCTCCAGTAAAACATCAATTTAATACCTATTAAGTAGGTTAGAAGTATGAAAACTGTGTCTTGTGCTAAGGACATGGACTCAGTGGTCTGAAAGGTCTCTGCTGCAGCTACCATGTTTCCATGACTACATTTTGTATTAGCAGTAAGTGTTCCTCTCTTAGCACCAGAAATAAAATCCTTTCTTGCAAGGTATGGGTTGATTTTGGTTTTGTTTCCTCACAATTCATCACTTCCTCCAGCTGACTAAGATTTAATATTTCATTTTGACTCTCAATGAGTAACTCTGATATTCCTCTTCCCAGTTCACCACACCTTTTTTTGTGTGGTCATCACAAACACATTTGGGGTGGAAGACAGGCAGCATTCAACAAGGCTTTCCTTGATAACATGAGCCAGAAGTACAAGAAGCACATCAGTAATTGTGAGCAGTGAAAATTGTTCAGTGACCCATGCATGAAAGACTGACTAAACCCCCTTTTTTAGTCCACATAAACACCCAAATTCCATTTGACTGCTGTTCACACATAATAGAAGACTTCAAGATTGTACACATGGAAGCAGTCATATGGACTGTCCTCATGCATTTATCTCACAGCGATAGGAGCCTTAAATGGTTTTTTATTTCATTACAGTACTACAGCTGTTGAGCTGGGCAGTGGTAATGATGAGGGTTATTTTGCCAGCCATCAACAGATGGCATATTACTGTGCAAAATGCTGTGGTGCTGTGAAGACAGTGGGTGAAATACCAGACTAGGATGGGAGTTTTGCTGTCAGCCTGGGCACTACTTCAGCAATTGATTTCTCACCATACTAACAGTCATGAAAGTGTATTAATTATGTTCTACTGGGCAGAAAATATAAAGCCAGCCATTTGAATCAGAAAAGATGTTGTGCTATATAAGAGCGCTGTAGAATACTTTGGATAGTCAATATGATGGCAGTATAGAAATGCAAAACACTATACATGAAAGTGTAGGTGAAATGAATCATTTTGTGAAAAGAAACAGGTCAAAGTTTATATAACTTGGAGTTCCAAGTTTTCCCACTGTATTGTAGAAATAGAAAAAGTAGAAAACCAAGAAAAAATAGAAAACAGCCATGTTCATTACAGGGAAGGTCAACAAAGTGATCTTGGGAGGTCCCTTTGAACCCAAGCTATTCCAAGATTTTTTGATTCTATGGTTCTGTGATTTACTATACGTGGAGACACACTGGCTATATTGCATGGAAGTGAGAATGATTTGAATTAAATGTGGACAGGACAAGTGTTTGTTATGTTATGATTATATTGTTATGGCCGAAATGTATCCCTATTGTAATACCTCTTTCAGGGTGTATTTTAAAAGACTTATACACATATTGGCTGAAGAAACTTGGAATCTGTTTAAATAATAGCACCTGGACCATTAAGTAACACATGGACACCTATGTAAGAGTTTATACCTATTTCTATATTATATTCAGCTAGATTTTTCATCTTGATTGTAGGTTAATGACATAGTGTATCAATATAAGATTAACAGAGTAGTTATGACCGCACATTGTTCTTTTACATATAATTCCTTGTCTAATAAAATGAAATCAATTATGTCTTCCTTGATTTTTATCTTCACTATGTTGACTTTTTTCATTTTACCTGTACCTTTCTTTCTAGTACAAAAACATCTGTGTGATCTACTCTAGGTGATCCTGCTCTGGCAGGGGGGTTGGACTAGATGATCTTTCAAGGTCCCTTCCTACTCCCGACATTCTGTGATTCTGTGTGATCTAGAAAGCACTATATTTGCTACAAATCAATAGTGCAAAGACTAGGAAGTAAAAAGATATCTGGGTTGTTATAACAGATACTTCAAAGACTTTCCTACTAGGAGCAGGAAGATTTCTAGAAAAGGAATGAAGTTTGAGGTGTAAGATAAGAGAAATTATTCTCTTCCTCCATGAAGCTTATGATCCAACGCCCCCAGCCTATAAACAGTTATGTAAATGCTTAATTTGAAGCATATGAGTCATCTCAAAGCTTACAGAATGTTAAGCAGTTTCCTCCTTGCAGAAGTGTAGCCTAGACTAAAGTGATAACAAGGGCAGTTTTTGCTAAGGTTTCACTAGCAATTTGTTTAGAGCCCTCTTCAGATTCTAGCTGTTCAAGCTGTATTTATTCTTCTTCTAATAAGTTGCAAATAATATTGCCCTACAGATTATACTGAATTAAACTTGACACCCGTTATATAAATACATTAGTATATCTTCCCCTTTCTTCACGCTGTTTTACATAGCCTGCCAAAACAAGTAACCTCTTTGAGGAACATATGAAGAAATCAAGAATGAAGAAATGAACAATCACAAATGTAACTAGCAATACTTGTTATCAAAGTGACATTTACTGGCCTCCATCAGAAGGAAGATCCATTGCAATTTTAATCTGATTTGTACAGAAGAAACAGTAATGATGGATCCAAAGTATCCAATACATCCTGCAGTTGTATCACCAGTGTGGTTCAGAATGAGTAAGCTCTGGTACAGAAGCAGTACAGATAATCTAATACAGCTTTTTACAGCTATATGCCTTTCAGGACTTTAGCTATTATATCTGCATATTGTTTCACTATGTAATGTGCCCAGGCCTACTCATTCATTCAGCTGATGATGGGGAGACTTGATTGTGGAATCTCTTTGACTTGCTGCCCTTAGCAATTTAATTAAACAAAGCAGATGATAGATGACAAAGTTCTGTGAGCCCTGAGGGAAGGTAAATTAGAAAGTGTCAGTAACTATCCCAAAGTCATGCAGAACATGTGTACCAACACTGGAATTTCATCTGAATGTCAAAGTCAGAAATTTTTGGCTAAAGATCATCTCACCAAGAACAAATGGACTTCACAGCATTTTGGCAAATCAGACATCTTAGGTTTGTGGCAGGTCCATGGAGATCCTCAAGCTTACAGTGTCCTGCTCTTGAGTATCGACAGTCATGTGAGGACTTCCAGTAAAGCTGGAAGTCTGAATTTCCTATGGGCTACTTCTATGACCTCAGAAGCAGCCTTACTGTGAAATGTGACTGGTATGTCAGTGGTCTTGCTGCATCCCTGATCTTGAGAGAGTCAACAGAGAGGCTGCCTAGAAGCTACAGCTTCGAGAAGCTCAAGCTGAACTTCCAAAGTCCATGTTTCCAGGCAGAAAGACATATCAAGATAATTGATGTAAAGCTTGCTAGCAGCCCTGGGATCCCCAGCCAAGTTACTCCCCTTAACAAAACTCTCAGAACATAGGTGACCCAAGGCCCAACAACATTTCCAAACCTCCTCCTGCAGCACTCAAATTCAGAGCCTGCAAGTCCTGGGCATCCAGCATCTTAGCTTAACAGGCCAATCTTGCTCTTGGAACTATCCTGGAACTATCCTGGGTTAACAGTTCTGATGTGCTAGTCCATTCAAATTAAACAAAATAAAGCAGAAAAAAAAACAACCAAAAACAACAAAACCCAAACCAAAAAACAAAGAAGAGAGAATGGCATGTCTTCTTTATCAGAAATCCTCTCCTGGAAACCTCTGCTTTTCCATCCCACCATTTAAACTCCAGGAACTTAATTGTATTGAATCCAGTGTGTCCAGTTCATAAGTCAGTAATTTACAGCCAGTTCATAAATAAAACTGTAAAAACTGGTTTTGTTCCTGTCTAACCAATCTGACAATTTACCTTAGTAATTTTAAATAATCTACTGGAGCTTCTTATGTACCCACTCAGTGAAAGGGTGAGCTAATATCTCTGCATATTTTGTCTTTCTTAGTGAAATTCTGGGGGGTTGCAGCTCTTTACACAAACAATAGTTCATCTGCATTATCTCCCATCTCACTGAAATAAGTTTTTATTCATAAAAATGACATTTGAGTAACTAATAGCTTTTTAATAGAAATCTCTCTTAAATGAACATAAAAAGCAGATTTTTTTTTCCCCTTCAAATTCTTCATTTATGCAGAAAATGTCATGTCAACCTTTTTCTTCTGCCTTTTCAACAAATGCTCTTTTCAAACTTACAGTTCAGCTTCATTCTAATATATAACGTGTGCTAATCATATTAGGAATGATTAATTTTATTCAAGATGGCAAACTGCTTCTCTTAGCTAGTTCTTATTCGTAATGTCACTCTTTAACCTACAGCAGAAGAATCCTTCTCATGGATGAAGGAAAGTAGCTGCTGTCAGGCAGTTCTCCCACATCTCTTTTGCAGTATTTTCCTTTATTTTGTTGGGAATTTTTTTCTTCCTGAACACTACTCAGACGAAGTAATTTTGTAAAATTTGATGAGCTTTTATGTTTGGGGCCTGGCACATTCTAGCCTTCATATTGTGTGAAGACAGAGGTGTAAGACATATGTCCATGTAAATAGGATTCAGGCTGCCTCTCACCTGATCTAGCTGCTGGGGGTCTAGTCCTGGATTTATCTCCAGGTTGGGAGGTGCTGGCAATTGCAGGAAATCTCTCAGGATGGAGAGAAAGAGATGGAAGAGAAAGGATGACTGTGGAAACATGGGGAAACAGGAGTGTTGTGGGCTTTTGTTTTCAGGAGGAAAAGCAATATCATCCTCATTCAGCTCACCCTTTTATGGAAACCTGCTTTTTGGCTACTACAGTGTCACAGGATAGGTGACAACAGCCCATGTCTAAGAGGATATCTTCTCATTACCACTGTCCACCTTCACATATACACAGTCTTGTAGAGGTCATGTCCTAATCTCAACAGCAACAATCTTTTTCTGCTTCCCAGCTTCCACACAATATTGACCTAAATATTAAAAATAGAAATAGATTTTACAAGAATTGCTTATTGAAGTATAAGAAGATACAATTCAGCAG
>NW_010166188.1:14338-20297 GCF_000695765.1 Mesitornis unicolor
ATTTAAGAGTTACTACTGTTAGATTTCTCCTATACTCATCAGGATGAGTATATACTCATCAGGTATGAGTTTTAGAGACTGACTCAGTGAAAACAGAAAAGTTACAGGCCGGTCAACACATGTCATTCTATTATCTGCCTTGGACATCAAGGAATCACTGCTTGCCATCACAATCTTGAAAAAAATCCTCACTTCATCTTCAAATGACCACCTGGAGGAGAAGCAACTTTGGCTTTTCCTTATGCTTTTTAGTATTTTCTCTTGTGTTTTCATGCCTCTTAAATTCTCTCATTATTTAACACTTAATTTTATCATGTCACACTACAAAGTGTTTTAGGAGAATAATTTATTTAAAATGAGGTTTCATATATTTGCTATCCAAAATATAATGCATTGATAAAAAAATTGTCGAACAATTGTTGCCAAACTTTAGTCATAACTATCTTTGATTATCCTGAAGCCGAAAGAAAATAAAAGATAGCAAGATGGGGGCAAAGCATTCAACTGGTTAAACTCACCTAGCTACCTTTTATCACAATAATCATTTTCCAACTTTTAACTTCTCAGGTAAATATGCATGCTTTTATTAAAAAGCACATTGCTGAACTTCTACAGGTGCTTATTTTTTCTTGTCTCCTAGTGCTAATAAAGCAGATTACTGGTACTGTTTTATACATGCATCTTGTTAGAACAGACAGATTAATTGCTTACAGAAGACAGGCATATTATCTTGGGATTTTGTTATTGACATAGCTCTAGTTTAAAGTCTGTCAACATTTTCACAATAAAATTAGGGCAGCTTTCAATGTCTATGACTCTTGTATCTAGACATTTGCCCTCCTGCGTATTTTCAGGTATAGGATGCTGGAATAGTGGAACTTTGCTCTGATTCAGTATAGGTGTTTATTTTATTGTTTAATTGCCCAGTAGTGTGTAACAGCACTTAAAAATTATTGCAACAACAACAACAACAACAAAAATCAAATCCTGTAGCTGCAATGGTATTCTTTAGACCTGATGATGGGCTAGATAATGCAAGGGTTAACAGAGCCTCTCCTTTCTCAGACCTGGATTAAAATTCTAGCTCCAAGTCACAAGTGAAAAAGGGTTTTCCAAACTTACCCTGGTCCCTCGTGGACAGGTGTCCACATTAAAAAGCCGTCATGCAGCTTGGGGTGACTGGGAGCCTTATCTCTGGAGGGGCAGAGGACTGGGTGAGCAGTTGGGCTGCAGCTCAGGGTAGCACCCCACACCTCTGCAGAGACCTGTGCTGTCAGAGACACCAGCCTGCCACCACCCTCCTTAATCAGTTTGTATAATAAATATTGCATAATAAATATTTGTCTCTGTTCCTGTAACCAGCAACTGTCATACCTTATACTTCTATTGTCAGTCAAACTCTGCTTTTAGTCCTTGCTTTGAGACCTGCAAAAACTGTTAAAAAGCACAAACAACATTGTAGACAACATTCTGTGTTCCTGGGGTTTGAATGAAGCAAGGTGAAATTTTCCTTCACTTTCTTCTGCTTTTAAGAAATGTCACAATGCCTGTGCCTCTCAGAGTACTTAAAAACTTAAAACAAAAATTACAGTATTGGTGGGTGTGCGGCAAAAGGTTAGGTTGTGTAAATTGATAAGGAAATTTACAATCACGCTAGTAATGAGGATTGATATCCTGTTTTATGACCTCAGATATTTAGCTTCAGATTCAGGACCTTAAATCTCTGAGCAGTTTTGCTGGCAGGACCCTGTACAGTGCAACTATGAAAATTACATCTAAAGGAGGACAAAGGTGGGCTAGGGAAATGAAACCCACATGACTGCTGCAAGAAGATAATTCATTTAAGCCTTGCTGTTCTTTGTATTTTCCAGTGCTCCAAAGCATCTCTTCTTGACAAACAGTAGCAAAATTATTTGATGATTAATTGTTCTTAAGAAGAAAGGTTTTTTGGAAGGATCACATTCTGATGTCCAGGACTGCAACTACATCAGACACAGATGAGGACATCAGGCTCTACTTCTTCCTACTGTACCTGCAGCCTGGCCAGGCTCCTTAACTCTCTGTTAAAGAGTGATAGCCAATGTAAAGACAGCTCTTGAGCAGGTGTAATTTAGGAGTACAAGAACAACGCTCCCAATCTTGGCCATGTGCCACAAGAACAGCTACTATCTGGAGACGGATGGTGATCCCACATCCGGCTCTGGGGGGACATTATAGTGACCTTCCAATAGCTGAAAGGTGCCTATAAGAAAGCTGGGGAAGAGCTGTTCACTAGGGCATGTTGCAATAAGATGAGGGGTAATGGTTTTAAACAAGAAAAGGGTAGATTTAGGTTGGATATTAGGAAAAAGTTCGTCAATATGAGTGTGATAGATCACTGGAACAGGTTGCCCAGAGAGGTGGTGGAGGCCCCATCCATGGAGATATTCAAGGTCAGGCTTGATGGGGCTCTGAGCAACCTAATCTGGTGACATTGTCCCTGCTTACTGCAAGGGGGTTGGACTGGATGATTTTTAAAGGTCCCTTCCAACCTAACACATTCTATGATTCTGCGACTCTATGGCTATGATTCTATCTTCACCCACTCCAAAATCAGAGTGAGAGAAGGCAGGTTTCTAGGGCTAGAAGCAGTGGTCAGGCCCTGCTGTGGAGCAGAAGCTTTCATCTTGAGAAAGAACCCAAAGAGAGAAGGTGCTGTGTGGCCCAGGAGTGCGCATCAGGAATCCTGCCTTCAGCCAGACCCATCTTTTTTCCTGTGGTTATAACACAGGTCCACCACTCCACTTGCATGCCTGCAGGCCAGAAAGAAGGTTACAGCATCAAATATTGAAGCTTGTCCCCATTTCTATACTTTTTTCCTTTAATGTCAAGTAACATATATGCAATGCTAGTTGGATTCCTTTTATTCCATTGGCAGCATGTGCACAGCGGCCCTCACTAAGCATAGTCAATTACGCAGAGGTGTATACTGAAAAAGCCTGTCTACCTTTCATGTTGAAAGAAAGCTGATCAACAGCAGCAGATTCCAGCATGTGTGTGGTCGAAAAGTATAGCATATTTATCATGGACAAGCAATCGAGGTCTTCCATGTGCACCTTCATAAATGAGAAAGGTTTGGTTTCATGGATTTTGTTTCAGGGGTTTCTTTGGAAAGCAGGGGACTAACACATGCAAGAGAAACAGTAAGACTACATGATGTAATGACTGCATTATAAAACTGGAAAACTTAGTGCTGTTGGAAACAGCGTGCATTCACATTTTTATGCAATAGAAATATTTGATGGTAGAACTTTTAAATTATATAAACAGATATGAGTCCATGTCTTACTTAATTAAATGGCAGACAGCTACTTCTGAGGATATGCTAACAATTAGTATTTTCTCTGTTCATTGCAGTATCTTCATGACATAAGATGGGACACGATGTTTTAAGGAAGAAGCACATCTAAACTATATATCTATCATTCAAAACTCAGTATGAATAAGCATGAAATATCTTCCTGCCCTCAGAGGCTTTATTTAAGTAAAAGGAAAAGTTGATGTTGATTTTATTTATCTGTTATGGGACACAATGTTTTAAAGAAGAAGCACATCTAAACTATATATATATCATTCAAAACTCAGTATGAATAATACTATGAATAATATCTTCCTGCCCTCAGAGGCTTTATTTAAGTAAAAGGAAAAGTTGATGTTGATTTTATTTATCTGTTTTATTAGTAATAAACATGTTCAGTTCATCAGGGCTCAAATTTTCAGTGGTGTTTAATGGTTTCTTTGTGAAAATGTAAACAGACAAGTGGTTTCACATCATTGTGAACCAAATTGAAATATTTTCCTTCACTTAATAGACGTATTTTATTTCAATTGTGTTTATCCTGTTGTGCCACATTGCTTCACGGGAATAGTAGTTTTCTCCAACCACATGCTTGCCAAACTAGCCTGAGTCTTTTCTAAATGGCTTTTTCCATCATATGATGTGATTTGGTTAGTTCATGAAAATCTTAGAACTACTAATGTTTCCAGTGTGTGCTGAAGTATGAAGATCACCAGAGGAAAACATTTGCTGTTTGTTATTTGTAGTCTCAGTTTCCTTAATATCCACTTTGCAGGCACTGTGCCTGCCACTTTGCAAAAGCTTTGCTTTTTAAAAAAATATTGCATGTGCAGCCCATCTCTACAGTATTTTTAAGAACACTTCCTCATCCAAATAACTACTCAATCCATGGTAGGCTTGCAAGAAAGAGTAAGGAAGGAAAAGAGTAGTCAGGCTGACCGATGGAAAATAAAACTACAACTTGTTATTTGATATATATGTGTGACGTCAAAGCTGAGAATTTACTTTATGTACTCAAAGTATCTAATGTTTGCACAAACACTACAATCCATCTTTCCAAAGCAGTTAAAGAGCAGGTATTGTGAGACATTATAGCAAAACACAGTTTCTAACACTGTTCATTAAATGCTATGTCTGAAGAAATCAACTGAATGAACAGTTAGGGACTGAAATAGCCACAGGAGGTTGAATAGCCAATAATTTGTATGTAAACCGAGTTGCCAAATCTGTTCCTTAAGATTATTGATATTTTCATTTAAGTGTGATCTGACAAGTAAGTTGTTTGCTAGAGCTTCCCAGAGTTAACTCTTTTGGAAAAAAAAGTGTGTTATTTATCATTATCTAGAATCAAAGACACAGTCTGCATTTCACTTGTAGAGAATGTATTGTGTGGTGCATCTGGAGCGGGGCTGGGAGAAGGTCCTAGGGTGCAGCTGGTTGCCATGATTTATGTGCATTGGTTCTTAATGTGGTCTAGCACCTACAAAAGACCAATACAAACCCACTGTATTCTGTTCAGAAAGAAAAAGAAAACAGACTTTATAACAAAACCTCCATGGCAAGAGATTTGAATGTTTTCATCTGTTGGGTCAACAACTTTCAGGTTAAAAAATAAAAGTGAAAGGTCAGTTATTTATACAGCTTGGAGAGATTAAAAAAAAAGCAAGGTGAAAATGGAGCTGTGCTATTGCAAGTGTGATATATTAGAAAATTATTGTAATCATAGGCATGGGTGGACTGGATTTATCATTACAGTCAAGTAGCTCCATAGCAAAACAATTCCAGCGATAGCTGCGTTGTAACTCAGAGAAGCTGCCTAGGACTCATTTTCAGTCTACTTCTGCTTTGCCCATGCTGGGTTTTGTATGGGAACGAGGAAAATGTGAGAGCTGTAATGGCTTGAAACTGTATTTCTTAACTAATAGAGGAATTATTCCAGCTATTGATATTTCTTATCGATAAATATTCTTAGCCAGACAGACACACATTGAATTATTTTCTTTTTTTTTTTCCCAATCTAACCTCCCTGAAATGTGAAAAGATAAGCAGGAAACCCCTACTGCTTTTCCACGAGTTTCCCAAAATGTGATCCAGAGCAGAACTTCACAAACCTAAAGCCGCAAAAGTCCGTTCTGATGGCTGGAGACTTCTGAGGGGCAGTGACATCCCTAAATGCATGACCTATCTGTCTCAATTTTGAGGTACAGAGAGAGACCATAAGAAGCATGATCTCTCATATGGGATGTCTTTATCTCAAGGAAACTTCAGGCTGCTAGCTAAGCTTGTTTTCTTACCATGTAGCGTCATTAAAATGCAGAAGCCACAGCACTATAGTCAAAGGCAGTATGGTTGAAAAAGAATCCAGAAACAAAACTTTGAACAATATTAAGCTATGCATGTTGCAGGCAGATTTAAAGCTCTGAAGTCATACATCTGTAAGAGCTAAAAAACACGATTTTTATTTTTTTTTTAATAAGTTTTGTTAGATAGGATATTTCCTTCTGAAGTGTATCTAAAAACATCTAAGCTTTTAAAACATAACTTATTTTTTGATATGTTCAACAGCACACGGGGAAAAAAAGTGTTTGAGAAATGCATTTGTCTAAAAAAGTCTGTAAGAAA
>NW_010166189.1:0-848 GCF_000695765.1 Mesitornis unicolor
CTGCCCCCCCCCATGCCCTGTGTGTGCCCCCTCCCCAGACAGGGACACACATGGTGCCAGAGCTGTGAGTTTATTTGCCCAGTGCCACACTGGGAAGTCACCGCTGCTGCTGCTGCCACGCTCAGTTCAGGCTCATGGTCTGAAAAGAAGAAGCTGTTCAGGGGGTGCAGCACCCCAGCACCATAGCACCCAGCACCATGGTACACCAGCACCTCAGTGGCCTGACACTCCCGTGCCCTAGTATCCTGGCACCATGGTGCCCCAGCACCCTAGTACCCTGGTACACCAGCACCCCAACAACCTGGCACTATGACACCCCAATGCCCTGGCATCCCAGCACCCTGGTACCCCAACACCATGACACCCTGGCACCCCAGGACCATAGCAGCCACGCACATTGCCCTGGGACCTCAACACATTAGCACCCTCGCACCCCAGGTACCCTGGCTCCATGCCCCCCTGAATCCCAACACCCCAGTGCCCTGACACCCAGACTGCATGGCACCCCATTGCCCTGTAGCCTGATACCCCAGCACCCTGATACCCCAGTACCCTGGTACCCCAGCGCCCTGTGCACCCCAGCACCCTGGCACCTCATCGATCCAGTCCTCGAAGGCAGAGACGCGGGTGAAGACCGTCGGCTTCTTGAGTGCATTGCAGCCCAGCCCCGAGACGAAGCTGGCGATGCCGTGCACCTCCCAGTGCCCGTCAGCCGCCTGGCAGTTCAGGGGGCCCCCCGAGTCGCCCTGGGGTGTAGGATGCAGAGGCAGGTGTCAGTGCCAGGGTGTGTGGGGTTCCTGGCACATATCCCCCCTGGCCCGGTGTGGCACTCACGTTGCAGCCAGCCT
>NW_010166189.1:1428-3600 GCF_000695765.1 Mesitornis unicolor
GCAGCGGTCCCCCAGCTGCCAAGGGGGTGTTAGGAGGGGTTCTGTGCCCGGTGTCCTGTCTGCTGGTCCTGACCACCCAGGGCCAGCCAGGCAGCCCTCCATCCATCCATCCATCCATCCATCCATCCACCCACCCACCCATCCATCCCTCCCTCCCTCTGTTCATCCATCCAGCCCTCCATCCATCTCCCCACCCCTCCCTTCCCCCATCCCAGCTGCCAAGGGGGTGTTAGGAGGGGTTCTGTGCCCGGTGTCCTGTCTGCTGGTCCTGACCACCCAGGGCCAGCCAGGCAGCCCTCCATCCATCCATCCATCCATCCATCCATCCACCCACCCACCCATCCATCCCTCCCTCCCTCTGTTCATCCATCCAGCCCTCCATCCATCTCCCCACCCCTCCCTTCCCCCATCCATCCCTTCCTCCATCTCCCCATCCCTCTCTCCATCTGCCCATCCATCTCTTCCTCTATCTCACCATCTCTCATTCCATCCATCCATCCATCCATCCCTCTATTCTTTTCTCCATCCATCACCTCCTCCCTCCTTCCCTCTATCCCCTCACTGATCCCTTCCTCTATCTCACAATCTAGTCCTGAATCTCCCCATCCATCCCCATCCATCTTCCCATCTCCTCACCATCTCTCCATCCATCCCTCCCTTCCATCTCCCCATCCCTCCATCCATCTCTCCATTTATTCCTGCATCTCCCTATCCCTCTGCCCATCTATCTCTCCATTTCCCCATCCCTCATTCCATACCGTTATCCATCTCCCCATCCATCCCTCTATTCTTTCCTCTATCTCCTTATGCCCCTCTCCACCAACATCCATCCATTCCTCCATCTCCCCATACATTTCCCCATCCATCCCCCATCCATCCCTCATCCATCCTTCTCTCCATCCCTTCCTCCATCTCCCCATCCCTCATTCCATCTCTCCATCCATCCCTCTATTCTTTCCTCCATCCCTCCCTCCACCCCCATCCATCCCTCCTTCCATCTCACCATCCTTCACTCCATACCCTCATCCATCTCTCCATTCACCTCCCCATCTCCCCAACCATCTCCTCGTGCCCTCCTCCATCCCCCCATGCATCTCCCCATCCACCCACCCACTGTCCCATCTCCCCATCCCTCCTTCCCTCCATTCACCCCATCCCTCATCTCCCATCCCTGCCCCATGCCAGTACGCACTGGACAGCCGCCCCCATCCGCTGAGGTAGCAGGGGTACCCATCAGGCAGGACGGTGTCTGGGGGCGGCCGCTCGCCCCCCTGCACCTGGGCATCCAGCATGGCCGGGCGCTGCAGCTTCAGCAGGGCGATGTCATTGCTGTCGCGGGGACACGCGTCACGGGGAGCTGGGGGGGCGTCACAGACACCCTGCACCCTGCCCGGGGCCCCACTCACCCGCAGGCCACACAGGAGCTCTTCCATTTGGGGTGCACGAAGATGTCGGTGGAGGCCACGGGGACACGCTGCTCGGGGCCCTCCCTAGCATCCAGGTCGTACTCACCCAGCACCACCTGGTAGGTGCGCGAGGAGCTGGGGGGACGGGAACATCAGGAGATGCTGTGGCCCTCCTACACCCTTCATGCACCCTGTGCCCCACCACACACCCATCTTGCACCCAGCACCCCCTCTAAGGGCCCTGCACTCCCCCATAACCCCCATGTTCTCTATGCATCCCAACCCACACCCCTCGTCCCTTCCATGCACCCATCCCTGAACCCCCCTGCACCCTGCATCACCCCTGAACCCATCCAGCACCCTACACGCCTCCCACACCCTCCACCCCACCTGCACTCCCCATGCACCCATCCCTGCACATTGCATCTGCCTGCACCCCATTGCATCCTGCATCCCCTCCGTGCACCCTGCATCTCCCTACACCTTCTCCGTGCACCCATCCCTGCACCCTCCAACCCTCCTGCACATATCCCTGCACACCAGCACCCCTTCTACACCTGCACCCTGCACCCTCCATGCACCCTGCATCTCCTCTGTGCACCCATCTCTGGATCCTGCACAACATCTCTGCACCCTGCACCCCTCCTGCACCCCACCTCCCCTTCATGCATCCATCTCTGCATCCCTCCTGCACCCTGCCTCCTCTCTATGCACGCATGCCTGCACCCTGCACCCCCCCTGCACCCATTCCCTCCCCCCAGACCCC
>NW_010166190.1:0-2110 GCF_000695765.1 Mesitornis unicolor
ACCTGGGTAGGGGCAATCACAAGCACAAATATAAGCTGGGCAGAGAATGGCTCGAGAGCAGTTCCAAGGTGAAGGGCTTGGGCTTGTCAGTTGGCAAAAATCTCAACATGAGCCGGCAATGTGCGCTTGCAGCCCAGAAGGCCAACCGCATCCTAGGCTGCATCAAAAGAAGTGTGGCCAGCAGGTCAAGGGAGGTGATTCTGTCCCTCTACACTGCTTTCGTGAGACCCTACCTGAATACTGCATCCAGCTTGGGAGCCCCCAGTCTAAGGACATCGAGCTGTTGGAGTGTGTCCAGAGGAGGGCCACAAAGATGATCAGAGGGCTGGAGCACCTCTCCTATGAGGACCAGCTGAGAGAGTTGGGGCTGTTCAGCCTGGAGAAGAGAAGGCTCTGGGGCAACCGTATTGCAGCCGTCCAGTTCCTGAAGGGGGCCTACAGGAAAGCCGAGGAGGAACTTTTTACAAGGTCAGGTAGCGACAGAACGAGGGGGAATGGCTTTAAACCAGAAGAGGGTAGATTTAGACTAGATATTAGGAAGAAATTCTTTACTGTGAGGGCAGTGAGACACTGGCACAGGTTGCCCAGGGAAGTTGTGGGTGCCCTCCCCCTGGAAGTGTTCAAGGCCAGGCTGGACAAGGCTTTGAGCAACCTGGTCTAGTGGGAGGTGTCCCTGCCTTTGAGTGGATGAGTGGTTTAGTAGGGACTTTGTACCAAAGGTTTATCTAGTGTGTTAATAAGCATGTGGGTTTCATAGTGCTGCCAACAGTGAGAGGCCAACAGCTTATCTGCTACAAACGATGTCTGATATATGGCACAGCTGTATAGTGCTCATTGTCTGGGTTGACAGAATTGATTTTTCACATCAAAAGAGGGTCTGGTTAGAGGCAGTGGGCTTTCAGAAGTATCTAATAGTGCTGTTACATGAAGCTGGTATTTGAATCAAGAACTACAGGATGATCAGCTGGTATTTTGGTATTTGTGCACAGTGCAGAGCAGTGGTGTTTGACAGCCACCCGAAGGCTAGAAAGCAGTGGGACATTCAGCACCTTGTTAAAACCAGTAAGGGAAGAACAGGCATTAAACTGAGCTCCCCTTTAAAACAAGCAACTCTTTGAAAGCCTCCCTCCACTTCCTGGGGCCAGGGAGAGCTTTCCTGTGCATAAAGAGAGAACATGTGTTGGTCAGGTAGTCCTTGTACCTTCTGAAAACATAAATGGATATGAGCACTTAAAGTAGTTTCCCCAGCGCTTTCTCAGCAAGCATACATAAAACAGAGCTATTGGGGAGCTGCTGAGGAGCTTTGCAACTTAGTTTGGAGCTGAGAAAAAGGTCAGACTGTAGGATGTATGCACAGGTCACAGGAAAATAAGATGCCCAGCCAGTAATGCAGCGCTAGGGAGGAAAACTTTTCCTCTACATACTCTGACATTTGAGAGATGAGTATTGGTTGAATATACTTTCAGGTTTTTTTAAAGAGCAGTTCAGCAAAGCATGTTCACAGCCATTTTCAGTCTCTTACCCAAACTAGCCATTTCTAAAGCAACACACAAGGAAGAACCATTTGCGCAAACAATAGTGTCATGTCCTAATTTTGGCATTTTCAAAAGTAGTTCTAACAAGACAGATGAACAAGAGCCCCTTCACACCTGGCCTGTTGCTGTAGCTGGTGCTTCAGAAGCTGTTCTCTAGCCTTCAGCAGCAGCAGCAGCAGCACAACCCTTGCACCAGGTTTTGCTGCACCGCTGGCAGAAATCAGCAGTCTCCCCAGCACAAAGACCTGCCCAGCCACCTGCCATGAAGAAAAAAAGCTGCTGACGCAGGCTCTAGGGTCAGCAACCTGCATTGCCCAGGGGTGCTCCAGCAGCATCAAGCCACTACAGGATCCATGAGGCCGGCCAAAGCAAGCCTCAGGGCACACTGCAGCCCTAAGGGATGGAGGAATCTGCAGCACCTGTTGCCTGACAGACTGTAAAATCCCAGAAAGTCACCCTCAAAACAAGGCAGTGACCACAGTGGCACCTCTCATCTCACCAGGTCATCTCCAGCTATCTGCAGGCAGAGTGAGGAAGGGGGAAAACAGGGATGGAAAGCACAGTGAAGCTCCCAT
>NW_010166191.1:0-1036 GCF_000695765.1 Mesitornis unicolor
GAGAGACGGGGGCAGACGGGATGGGGATACAGGGATGACGACACACGGACAGGGACAGATGGACAGGGACAGATGGACAGGTACAGGGACAGATGGGATGGGGACACGAGGACATGGATGGACACACGGACGGACACATTGGGAGGGGGACATATGAACAGAGACAGGAACAGGGACACACAGACAGGGACACATGGGGATTTGGACACATGGACACAGACAGACAGGGATGGGGACACATAGATGGACAGGGGGACAGGGATGGGGACACACATACATGGACAGATGGACAGGGATGGTGACAGGGACATACAGACAGTGACGGATGGGGATGGGGATGCACGGACAGGGACAGGACAGACATGGATCAGGACACACAGACAGGGATGGGAATAGCCAGTGAGTGGGGATGGGGCCACATGGACAGGGACAGCACATGGACATGGGCACAGGAGGGGACACAGACACATATGAAGAGGAACACGGATGCAGGGACAAGGATACGCAGCCCCGTGACATGTGGATGGGGACACAGACCCACAGATGGTGGCAGGGGGACACAGGGACGCACAGACAGATGCCCCTGTCCTGGGGGTTTTTGGGCAGCACTTGGGGGGGGGCTCTGGGACTCCCAGGCCACCTCCCTGGTGCTGGCTGAGCCACTTTGGGCTACAGGCGCAAGGGCTGACCAGACCCAGTAAGGCCTGAGCGCCACAGGGTCCTGGCACGGCAAACATGATGGGCTGGAGCTTGAGGTGACCCCAGGGGCTCAGAGGTCCCCCTCAAGGTTGGGGTCAGCAGGGCTGGGGGACACTGGGGACAGTGGGTGCTGCCATGACTCACGCTCCCTCCTGAGCGGCAGCAATTAAAATCTGCAGCGGTTATTAATAGCTGCGGGGCCATGGCGGCACCCACGCGCCTGTCACCACGCATCCCATTCAGAACCGCTGCCGGGAGCAGGGGGTGCTGCGGCTGGGTCCCCCGGGGGTCACCAGGGTCCCTCCTCAGGTCCCTGGGCCATGGGGACGTGGTGGTG
>NW_010166191.1:1298-7520 GCF_000695765.1 Mesitornis unicolor
CCTCCGCTGAGCTCGGGGGGGGTCCCAGGGGCAGCCCCCCCACCCTGTCCCCGATGTTGGGGTTTGCCTCCTGGGGGGGCTCGGGGCTGCGCACGTGTGGCTGCCACGTGATCGGGGCAGCAAGCGGAGCGATGGGGACTTCAAAGAGATGAGTGACACAAAGGGGACGAGGCCCCACAGCTTTATTGGGAGCAGCAGAGCATCCTCATCCTCCGTTTCTAAACCCACGCAGGGGGGAACAACCCCCCCCAGCACAGGGGGGGCAAAGGGGACAGCTCAGCATCTCACAGTGCTTCATGACCACCCCCTGCTCCCCCAGCCCTCTCCGATCCCAAACTGCCCCCAAAGAAAAGAGGGTGGAAGATGGAGGCCCCCCCGCCATCACAGGGAACGTGTGGGTTCCCTGCTGGTGTCAGCAAAGACCTGCTGAGGTTTTGGGGCTGGTGAAGAAATCTCCTCCCATCAATGGCTTCTCTTGGCTTTCCTACCTCAGCCCTTGCTTGCAGCCGGGACCGGGGGAAGGAAGGAGAAAGAGAAGCTGGGGAGGGGGCACTGGGATGCACCACAACCTCGGGGCCTTCACCTGCACTCTGGGGAAAAATCCTCCAAGAAAAGCATCCGCAGAAACCCAGAGCAGGGGCGAAGGGGCTGTGCCCCAGGAGAGACACGGCGCTGCGCTCCCCAGTTTGGGGTCACATCTTGCCTCTCCACAGAACACCTGAGGGAGCGATGCCGCTTCGCACGAGCTGCCTGCGAGAGGAGAAATAACACCCAGAGGTCTACCACGTCCAGGCAAATTACATTCTCGTCAGGCCCCACTAATTTGTGTCATCTGAGGCCTAAAATAACTCTCTTCCCCACTCTTCCACTCCCCGTTTTTCAAAGCAAGATTAATTGACTTGGGTAGGTTGCAGCAATTAAAACACGGACCGGCAGGACCCGTCAGATGCTCAGCAGCCTCCATATGCTGCAGCTGAGTCAACCGCTGGCTCCAAGATGCTGCCTCACAGCCTCCCCCATCCCTCTGCCCGCGCCGGATCACACTGACGGTGACTGCGCCACGGCTCCGCGTCGCTGTAATCCCACCAGCGCTCCCAAAAACCTCTGCTCCGCTGTGGAAGCTGCCGCAGGGGCGAAGGCTCCTTCTGATTAAAATGCAGCCCCCGCGAGAGGCCAGGGAGGAGCGCGGCTGCGGGGAGAGCAGCTCCTCAGCTCCAGGCTTTGATTCCGGCTCCTCGCCCGGGAGGGGGAATTGAGAGATCACAACGGGATCCGCAGTGGGATCCACGTTGGATGCGCTCCGGGAACACCGAGAGATTGCGAGCGCGCAGCGTGATTGCGAGCACCTCTCATGAGCCCTTCCACAGCCCCGTAACCCCCCCAGGGAGGAGATTTCTTTGCTCTGCCAATGCCGCGGAGGCGCTGGCATCGCCTGCGTCGCGCAGCGCTGGCTCCTGCATCGGCACGGCCACGTGAGGCGGCCAACAGCGAGCGCAGGGGCACAGGGAGCAGCCCTGGAAACGTGCTCAGGGGCGGCTGCCAAACCCATGTCGCTGCAGACCACTTCAAACACATG
Source organism: Mesitornis unicolor (assembly GCF_000695765.1). Taxonomy (NCBI): domain Eukaryota; kingdom Metazoa; phylum Chordata; class Aves; order Mesitornithiformes; family Mesitornithidae; genus Mesitornis; species Mesitornis unicolor. The sequence goes on from NW_010166191.1 coordinate 2,875, forward strand.
CATTTGCCGCAAAATATCAGCGCTGGGAATCGCCGCTGCCCGTTTCTCACAAAATAACCTATCCTGGAAGGGCCTTCAGGGAGGAGAGGAGGATTTTCAAGGGATACGTTAACAGCCTGTTGGAGGTTTTTCTTTAGGGAATGCTCCGCATATGGGCGATATCCAGAGAACGAAGCAGGGGACAGGGGCTGGCCTGGCCTTGTTACCTCTTTGTTAATCACTAAGAAATGCTTGTGGGTTAAAACAGAGGCTGTGCTTGGGGGAGCTGTGGCACCCGGCACTGCGCAGCCCTAAAAGGGATGTTATTTTTGGCAGCTATTACCACCAGGTTTTGCTCAAAACTAAGCTCGCAAAAGCAGCTTAGCGCAGCTGCGCGACCCGTGATCCCACCTCCTTTTGGGTTTATTTCTGGTTTTGTTTCTCACCTCCTCAGAACCTGAGAGCAAAGGGAGCAGACTCAGTATCTGCAAGGGGTGCAAGGGGAAGGAGGAAGGGGGCAGCCGTGCTCACCCCCAGGAAGCCACGCGTGTGGCGAGCTCTGGAGGCAGCGCTAGAGCCAGACTCCTGACGTTTGTGCCTAATCTCCACACCAGCTGCTCCACCCGCAGATCCAACGGGCAGGGACAATGCCTTGTGCCACCTATGCTGGACACTCCTCGTTTTTATCTCCCTCTGCCCACAGAGAAGGGAATTCTCCTTCTTCAGGTAAATACGGAAATATCGGCTGGGCTGTGGTGTTTCCCTTGGCCGCTGAGCTCGCGTCCCCCTTGGCTGAAGAGGGGGCTCATCAGCGGCACTGTTTGCAAGGGGAGGAGGCGATGTTTGCTTCCCGTTGCTCCTGCATTCACCACTTCAAGAAAACCAGCCCCGCCAGGGCTGTGTAGCCCAGCACCAGGAAGAGAACCTTCAGGAGACGGTCGCTCTTGTCTTCCAGCTCCTTGGCAAGGATCTCAAAGAAGGTGATGAACAAGAAAGTGCCACTGGCGATGCCTTGCAGGAGCAGGGATGTGATGCTGCTGGCCGCATTTTGGGCGCTCTCGATCCCCATCCCGATGCTAATGCCCAGAGGGATCATCAGGCTCACCGCCACGGCCACCTTCACAGCATCCTTCAGCGGCAGCGAGGCCTTGGCCATGCTGATGCCCAGCGCCACCGCCACAAGTGTCTCATGAATGGCGACGCCTAGGAACAAGCTCACGACTTTGCCGCCCTCCTCCTGCAGGCCCAGGGCCAGCCCCTCGAAGACGGAGTGCGTGCACAGAGCGAACACCAGCCCGAGGAGCCGCAAGGGGCCGGCGCGGGACAGCTCGTGGATGTTGAGGCCGTGGCCGTGGGAGTGGTGGCCGTGGTCGCTGTACAACGTGCGCCCTCGGGACGAGGCGATGAAGGGACTCTCATATTCGGAGTCGCTCCCGACGTCCGAACCGGCGTTGAAGGTCTCCAGGTCAATGAAGGAGGGCTTTTCCTTCTGGAAGGTCAGGACAAGCTGCTCCACAAAGACCGTCACAAAGAAGCCAACCATCATGATGGTCTCGGCCACCGGGTAGTCCGTGGTCACGTTCCCCTGCTTGAGAACTTCATCGAGCTGCAACGAAGCAAACAATCCACAGTGAATCAACCACCACAGTCCCTCTGAAGGGAAATATTGCTATTGCATTCACACAACTCTAAGCAGACGCTAAACTGATCTGTGATGCTTTAATACCCTTGTACACATGCCTCAGCATGAGTCAAGGAGCCCGTTTCCCTTCCGGTGGAAGGTTCATGGCTGTCCAAAGGTGTTTTGAACACAGGCTGGATGGCAGCAGCTTGAGCCTCACGCAATGCTCAGGCAACGCTCAGCCTCTTTCTGCACCAAAAAATCTCCAGTTGAGGAAGGAGGAAGATGTTCCCTAACATAATCAGCAGCACAGGTTCATTAAAACCACCCGAAAGGCTGGTAAGCGGTTACCTTTCCTCTCACAGCAGGCAGCAAGGCGTTGAAGCAGGTGGCCAGGAAGACTCCTCCTCCGAAAGAATTGCAGAGGGCCAGGACCTTCTTGGAGCGATGAGCTTTTTCGTAATCAGCGTCAATTATCTTGACGGGGAGGAGGGAGCCAGCCAGCATGAGAACACAGATGCCCAGCAGACACAGCACTTTGGCCACCACGATCCTCATCCTGCTTCCCAGCGAGCACTCCCTGCCAGGTCCCTGATGGCGTGGGTCCCGCAGATGCTGTTAGAGCGAGGACATCAGCAGAGACCTCAAGGGAAAGGCGCTCCTGGGCTCGGTAGCTGTGGATGGAAGTAAAACAAGAGAGATTTTCCTATATAAGCAGATACTGCACACAACAGCACCTCGTATCCCAAAATGTGTGCCAGCCTCTGTATAGAAATCACCTTAAAACCCCTGAGGCAACGGGTGGAGACGACAGCAGCAGCACCTCACACCCAACAGGCAGAGAAGAGGAAACTTAACTGCAGCAAACAGTAACTTAAAAACCCTGTAAGAACTGCACTGGCCACGCAGAACTGGCACAGCCTGAGTTTTTAGAGGTTTAATTTCAAACACCTACACAGCGACGGACACAAAACACTCCACCTTGCAGTAAGATCCACCTGCGTCCAGCCAAACACTCATGTCTGTGGTTTTTAACCACGAGAAGATGGACTTGAGCTGGTGGTGGTTGTCACCCAGAAGTGAACTTAAAGATCGCCTTTCAACATTCACACAGGTTTTTTTGGTCCTGCCCTTGAAATGGGACTACCAGACTCACTTGGTTTCCGGAGCCCCCGTCACCGCCTCGCTCGGGTGGCCCAAAGCCCCTGCAGTTGGTCCTTCGCTCCGTACCAGCAGTCAGTGGAAGTTTCGATTGCGGATCGATACAAACGTCTCTAAAGGGAAACCCTATGGAGAAATTCACCGCAAGGCTCACCATTGTCAGTGGGGTCCAACAAAAGAGGAGGCAGAGCCTGTTTCATACAAAACGCCAAGATTTGAGCTGCCTAGGTCACAAAAATTGACTCAATCTGCAACGCCAAAGCCTTCCCCTCCGGGGTACGTGCACTGGCAGCAAAACTTGTCTTCCTGAAATCACGTTACAAAATAAGAATGCTATTTATAAAATCTATCTCTAAAAATACATCAACGTGAACAGGTCCCGCTGCTGCTGCTCGTTCCTGCAGCAGGATCTCGCTCACCGCTCGCACCCCGTTGACTCTTGAAGGAAAATCAACAGCACCTCAGAAGGTTCCCATGCAGCTCCCCCAGGGAAGAGCCGCCAGACAGCCCCGAGCACTGACGAGACGCTCCAGCGTGCGTCAGGGTAACGAACTAACACCGCACGCTACGCCGATACCCCCATCTGTGACAGACAAGGTAAATAATTGGCTACCTGTTTGTTGGAGCAGCAAATGAATTCTAATACAGAAGATTCCTGGGGCTAAAGTCTCCCTTGAGGGCTGCCAGCATGAATCACTGTCACCGTTTCTGCGCAGCAGGCTGCATGAATGGCACTTGGATTAAAAGGAAAGTGGGAGACTGAAGGAGTTGAAAGCCTGTTTCTGAGTTTGCAGTTCAAACAGGAGAGAACAGAGCAAGGGCCCGTGGCGGCTGGGCCATCTGCAGCAGGTCTGTGTGAAGCGATGTTCATCAGAAAACTGTGCTCAGTGACGCCGATCGACTTGCTCCCGGTTACCCCCGCAGACGATGCAGATCTAAATGAGCCCAGAGCCTGAAATGTCGGTGTACGCTGACAGGGCTGGCGCAGCAGCAGCCTGTCATGGCAGCCTTGTCAGCGCCGTGCTGACACAGCTAACGAGTCACCCTGCCTTCGTACGGCGCGCGCTGCCGTCTCAGCGTCAACGAACGACAGAGATTTCACCTCGCGCAGTGACGGCGCGTCGCTAGGCTGAGCTTCTCAATCGAGCTAACTCAGAAAACGACGGCAGCAACAGCGCTTTGGGATCACGAGAGCCTGCCACTGCACCCGCTGGTGCGAAGGCACCACCCCCACCTGCTGTGTCAGGCACACAGACAGCTCCCAGGACAGAGAGGAAGAAAAACCCCTCCTTTTCCCAGGATTCACACCTCCTCAGGAACACCCCTGGCCTACACTCAGAAATTCAGCACCCCCCTAAGCTGTTTTTTCCCCCTTTATTTCTTTTTTTTAACCCAGCAACAGCCCCCAACAAAGCACAAAGCCTTGAGCAGGTGGAGAAAGCAGTTTAGTGAAAAAGGAAGCGAGAAAGACAAGAAATACCTTGCGTTTAGCCCTGACAGCTCAGTGCTCAGGAGCCGGCACCGCTGACATCTGGGTTCTTACACCAGCCTGAAAACTTCTGTAACAGAATTAACTCTGGACAGGTGTGGCTTGGCTTACCGGTCTGTAAGAGAGCATTTAAGCAATTAAAAATATTATATAAATTAGTTAGTCCTTTATAGGAAAACAGAAAATAAGAGGGTTTCCTTACACCTAATCCTTGAAATCTCAGTTTTTCTGTTAAAAACAAAGGCAAAGCCCCCAGCAGGCTGGCACAGGGGCGGCAGCACGATGCCGGCGTCCCCCAGCAAGTCCAGCTGCACGAAACGGTGCTGGTGATCCCGGGGAGGGGACGTTGGGTTAGGGGGATCCTCCCAGACCGGGCCTAAAGCAGCTTGAGCACCC
>NW_010166192.1:0-13064 GCF_000695765.1 Mesitornis unicolor
TTTCCAACCGAGCGATTGGGTGATTCTGTGAAAAATATTGCTTGTGTGACCTGCCTACTTCCATGTACCCAAAAGTCAGCTCCTTATTCACTTGCTGCCTGGTCTCACAGCTCAAGTAATTGGTTTTGAAACATGGTCGCTGTAATAATCTTGTTTTTTTCCTTTGGAAGAGTCAGTGAATCAAACTCATAGAGCTTGCATTGAGTTTCTCACTGAGCTACATCACTTTACAACAGCAGTGAATAATTTTTGAGCACCGCAAAACTACCACCCCACCTTTAACCTCTGTGTCCTCATCCATGGCAACTTACACAAAATATCACGAAAACAGGAACTTTTCTGAATACTAAAACCAACAGACTGCAGATACGTAAATGCCACATTGGCTTCGGAGCCCAGCAAGGCTTAAGAAGTATAATTAAGTTTATAATTGAATTAGAACAACTGCTCTTGGTGTGTACTTAACTTCAAGTTCGCTATTTCTATTTCAGACTTGCAACGCTTGTGTATCTAAACACGCATCTGTTTTCCCCGGCACCAGCTGGCTTAATAAAAGGTACCATCTCCCACTACAAATCTTGACAAAACTGCTGGCTGGAGCTGCCAAGCTGCTCTCCTTTCAACCAAATCAACATTCAAGTTGAGGGCTTTCTCAACTTGAAAAACCGTATTTTAAAATCAGGTCAGTAAACCTGGTTTGAACTCAGCCCACCGCTGCCAAGCCTGACGATATTTATGAAAAAGAGAAGGCAAACACGAGGTTTCTTTGCTCCACATTACGTCAACGTGCAGTATTCGCTTTGGTGTACTGGAATCTGTGGCATGCAAACCTGTAACCTTTGGCTGCAGTGGAAATGAAGCATCCAGAGAAGTATGCAGTTCAGAACTGCAATTTCCTCTAGGACAGCACACTTCAAACTGCAAGTGCACAAAGGAGCCAGTGTTAAAGTTTATTCTTCGCTAACACAGTTATGTTAAAACCTGAAATAGCTGCCGAGGAGCAGGCTATAAACGGAGGCTGAGGTGATGCCTGCAAACACAGGGGAGCATTCAGTACCGGGGCTGACCTGGTCCTTGCTCTCTCAGTTCAGAGACCAGATTTTTATTCTCCAAAGCAGTCCCACTGAAGTACTCTCAGACACTGAAATTGGGTGCTTTTCCTCCCAGCTTCACAGATGAGGACAATTTTCAGGTATTTTCTGTTTCACAGAGTTTATGGGGGGGCTTTTGTTCTTGGACAGCCCTGCAGAAAGGCCTGTGTCTGCCCAGGAAAGAATCGCTGACAGCAGATCAGTAACTCCAGAGAGCTCCACTTGGGAGCTTTAATGCAGAGCAATTCCAGCCAGCGAGCCGAGGACTTGAAATGCTACAATCCATCTATTTATTGGCAGCAGTAATATTCCCCTTCACAACAGAAGGCATATAAAAGAGCGTGTTGTGCTTTTCCTACGTACTCCAGAAGCACCGCATTTGATAAGGCCATTTATTTTGTAAAAATTGGGGCTTTGGCACACCACTTTTGACAAGTTCACGTGCCAGAGCTTTTGAGGCCGTGGACTCCACCTCCCATTAGCGTCACTCGCAAAATGCATTTGTTAGCTTCTTTGTACTCACACACGAGCTTGTACCTATGTGCACCACTCATTTTTTTTATTCAAGAGCGCTTTCCAAGGATGCTACAGTGGCAAATTGCTACACAAGATTCTGAATAGATCCAGGCAAAGAGACTTCCCAACAGAAGATCTTCCTAAAATTCAGTTACGGACCACCAGAAGCTGCTGCAGAGGGATGGCAGGCAGCATTGTTTCATATTCCTAACACATCTCCTAAGTTTCCCCCAAATTAAACCCTCTAATAATAGAAAGGAGAAGCTTTAACTGTAACGTGCCACGAGAAGAAAGGCGATGTGTGTGAGGGCATGGCAAAGTCCTAGATCACAGCTACAGCACTGACTCACATTATCATTGCTATTGAAAACATTAATCTTTAATGGGGATAGGAAAAAAACGACTCAGATGATGGAAAAGTGGATTTGCGTGACGCAAATCTGCTAGGTGCATTTTAATTCTCAGAGCTGGCGAAGGCATCGAGAGGAGTAGCGGGGTGCCAAAACCAGCAATTTATTCTGCAAAATGGTTTCATTGCAAATTGAGATGGCAGGTCAGCTGCAACAGAATACTTCTGAAAGGATAAAATCAGAAAACATTTACATACACAATTTAAAGGATAATTCAGGGTGCCATTTTTGCAGTAACAACGGCCTTCTTGCCCCTCACAGCAGAGTACAGACTCTCTTAGTCCTGTCTGCATGACTGGAACTCCATCCACGTGTTGAATTTAGAGGGAGCCGATACCCATCCTCTTTGAGATGATGCAGCTCCCAGCCACTTCCCACCCCTGCAATTTATCACTCAAAACCCAGGTGCAGCTCTTGGCAACCATGCCTTAATCACTGCTGGGTTTTTTTTTAAGTTAATCTAATTAACTTCCTAAATTATATTCCCATAAAGGAGAGAGTTAAAAAAAATCACCTGTTGTGGCTTTCGGTTTTAAGCTTTGGGCAGAAACCAATGCTGAACGCACTGAACTCGAACACGTGGTTTACTCAGTGGCAAGGAAACTGATACGCACCAGGGATGGGGGTAATGAAAGAGCACAGGATGGTTGCTGGATACCTGAAAAACACCACCTACTGTAATGAAAAAGAGGAGAACGTGTCACTGCTTCTATTTTAGAATATTAAAACCAACATAAAACACACCGCAGAGCTGTTGCTCTTGTGCCATGAGGTCATAACAATGTAAAAGCCGTAAACCATTAGTTAAACCATCACTATTTTTCAGGAGTGGCTGCTTCCACACATAATGTGAAGCACAACGTGCTTAGGGATTTTTGGTTTGTTTCCCTGATTAGTCATTTGCATGGAAGTGAAGAAGTTGGATGTAAAAATTCAGCAGTCACGTTCTGACAGGAGATGTTAGATACAGAAAGCCTGGACGTGGGCTGATAGAAAGAAGCATCACAGCCTGAAGAGGAGCCCAGCACACAGCAGAGAGGATGGAAATGGTGCACCCAAACCAACTGGATCTGGGGGTAACAGAGCCTCCACAAACCTTCAAAAACCTCCCAGTGATGGAGCAGAACAAGACAAGGAACTCACCAGTGTGCGCTGACACATCTCCCAGCGTATCCTTTGCAGACTGTGTCTGTTTGAAAGCCCCAAGCATGCCCTGGAACTCGGCAAGAAGCTCTTCCAAGCCCTGCATCTGGCAGAATTAAGAAGTCATCTGCCTGACCGTAATGTGTTGCAGATGCCAAAGCCACATTCATTAACTCCACCAGCAGCCACATACTTGGAGCAGACTCTCGTGCAGCTCTGGCTTGTCATTTCCTCGTGAAAATGACACTCCTAGATTTATTCTCATCCTTTATCATCCAGTATATATGGCCTACAGGAAGCGGCCTGCAAGTTTCTTATGACCAGACTCAAATTGGCAAGAGAATTAAATCCTCCTCTAAACCTTTCTTATTAATTTCTATTGCAGGAACTGCATACCACTTATATCTGGGGCAGAGGAGAGATAAATGAGAGCTTTGGTCTCTACAGCTGACAAACTCCCAGCTGTCATAAGGCAGCTCCACAGCAGATAACCAATACACAGATAAATCGGGGAATTGTTAATTGTGGAAGTGTCACAGAGTTGGGATTCGAGTCACACATAGCAAAATTTAACCTGGTAAACGGTCCCATTGGCTTCTGGGCAATGAAAATTGGTTTGTGCGTCACTGTAAGTGGCCACAGCTAGCAGCAGACTGATGGGAGAAGCTGAGAGCTGACAAGAGCTTGTAACCAAAAAAGCTTGGGAACCGCTGACGGACAATCAAGAGCTCTGTATGGAGGCACTGAGCATGCTGGATTAATGCAGCAAGAAGATTAAAGCATAGCTACAACTCCGAGTCTAGATAAAACTTGAAGATTAAAGATCACGTTGTAGGTGTGTAGAACACGTTACCACTCCTTTCACTAGAAGTCAACCGAGAAATGTTTCCATGAGATGCTGCTGTGATTACAAACACGCCAACCGGTATTTTCATTCTCAAACCGGTAATTTAATTCAAGGAAAAGGCGCTAACGTACCAGGAGAAGAGGCAGCACTGCTCAAAGATTGTCTCATTCTGGGATACACATCTGCCAGAAAACTTGGCAACATTAACACTGCGTTAATTTCAAATGTCAAATATTTAGGGCAGAAGCTGTGATTGTTTAAAAACACAGAGATGTTTTCATCTCTCAAAGACACATGATTATAGGTGTTTGTATACAACAGCAGAAATCTGGCTAAAAGAAAGCAAACTGACAAAGAATGAAGAAGAAAACAAACAGAAAACGGGACACCACCTGTGTTTACTGAAGCTGAAGTACGTCAAACTGACTTGATAATCTGCTTTTCAGAAAAAAGGGAAATGCCACATATGATGAGAACTTCATTAAAATGTTTGAGTGACAAGACATACAGAGTTATTAGTGAAACAAGGACACGAACAGACAAACTGCAGCTAAGGAGTCATCTGAAAAGAAATAATTCCTGTACTTGAAACAACAGGTTACAGAATTTACCTGTGAAGTGCCGTAAGGACTTGTTTTAGCAATGATCTCTCAGTGTTTCCGTAGAGACACCGGCTCAAAAAATGCTGACGGAAAGGTTAAGATGAACCATCAGCACAATGCATGAAAACCAGTGACTGAGAACTGGAGACCTAGGAACAGAATGAAAATCACAAGAAATCACAGAATCACAGAATGGCTCGGTTGGAAAAGCCCTCTGAGATCATCACGTCCAATCGCTCCTGTCTACCCCCTAAACCATATCCCTAAGTACCTCATCTACCCGCTCTTTAAACACACCCAGGGATGGTGACTCCACCACCTCCCTGGGCAGCCTGTGCCAGCTTCTGACGACCCTCTCAGGAAAGAACTTCCTCCTTATCTCTAACCTGAACCTCCCTTGGCACAGCTTGGTGCCGTTTCCCCTTGTTCTGTCCCCCATCACCTGGGAGAAGAGCCCAGCACCCACCTCTCCACAAGCTCCCTTGAGGCAGTTGGAGGTGGTGATGAGGTCTCCCCTCAGCCTTCTCTTCTCCAGGCTGAACAAGCCCAGTTCCCTCAGCCACTCCTCATCAGGCTTGTTCTCCAGAGCCCTCACCATCCAAAAATCCAACAGGATGAAATTAAGCCCATGAGATGATATAATAGGGAGGCAGTAACAGACTTGAAATGTAATCTGGAAGTTAATTCATTGAAAGTGACTTTGCAGTGACATCTGCACACTATTAAATTCAAGTGAACAGCTAACTGAAAGGCCCACAGAACAACCAGGCCATTTCAATACCTCCTTTATTTTCTGTCAGCTGTTAGTCAATATATATTTTAACCTGCTGAAAGCTTCTCAAGAGGGGTTTTCTGTGTCTTTTTCACCTCTGTGCAGCTCCCCCTTAACGTGTCTGTAAAGTAAATTATGCTCAGATCATTTCAGAGCATCTGACTTAACCAGACGATGTTTCAGCTAGAAACATGTACCAGCTAGAACTGATAGGGCCTACATTCAGTGCATTGATCAGCAAGATAGCTCGTAATCTCAGGATCTAATTAAGAGACGTGATTACAATAATCAGGGCAGTACAGCAGTGCGTGCCATATGTAAACTGTTGATCTGATGTCACCGACAGTTTTTACACAACAGCGGGAAGGCAAGATGTTTCTTGAAAACATTTAGAGATACACAGAGAAGATAGATGTCATTCTCTTAAGACTCTGCACCTTTCCACATAACCGAGGTTTGCTGGCTCCAGCAAATTCCATGTCTCAGGCAACGGCTGAGCTCTTAAATAAGATTTATCTGGGGAGAAATTACAACAGGAACTTTGCACCATTTTCGTGCAGAACGTGCAAAAGGAACAAAATCAAGTACAATATTCTGGCTACTCTTTATTCCTAACAACACAGGAGAACCTCGGAGCGTTTTCATCGCCTTCCCCTGCCAGGTCTTGTTTTCCCTCGCCACGACAGAGGTTTTCAAGTTTTGGTGTGATCATTTGAAGTCGGCTCTTTCGGAGAACAGAATGTTACCATTCACTACTTCAAAGGACTCGGATTGAACTCGCTGCCTTTTTGAAGCTGCGGTGCAAAGTATAAACTTTACGTGCCTAATATAGCTTTCACATGGTTGAATAAGCAAACGAGATAAATGCCACTTTCCCCAGCCTCCAGCACTTTGAACTTTTCATTGTAGGAATCTCACATTAGCGTTCCATATAACACATAAAAGCGCATTTTCTGACAGTACTTAAAACTGAGGCTCATTTAACAATACGAGCAGTAACTGCTAAAAGGTCCTGCTAGATACTGAATTGCGTTGATTCTCATGATAAAAATTAATGTGCGAACTTCACTAGATAGAATGGGCCGAGATATTTCACAACAGCTTCGCGGCCCTGCAATTTCTGTTCTTCGCCAGTTCTCTGAAAAAGCACACAACTGAACTATCAGATGCTGGTTTTGACAGTGGTTTGCCCTGAAAGCGCGTGCTGGAGATGCTTGTGTCACCAACATCCGAGCAAATCTCAGTTTGTTTGGGATTTTTTTTTTTAACTACAATAAAAGCAACAAGTGAATTCACAGTCCTCTTCGTATCCTCACGTAGGCAACCTCCATAGAACATAATCAGATTACACTGGATGGACTGATGCGTTACATCCCCGAGGCACACAGTCACATTTCACTGCTCTTTCCATGACAGTGTTCATGCATAATTCTTAAGCATCATTTTAATGTGATCTAAAGACCTCCTTTAAACTTTTGCTCCGTGCAAATTCAGGTTAAAGTTTTCCCAAATTTCTCAGCATGAACAAGCCATTACACGACCATTTCCCACTCCGCACAAGAAGGCTTTGGTTTTATCCTCTTTGGTCTTTAACAGCGGTACAAATGGATGACACAAACCAAGAAAAACAGAAGTTGAATGTTTACTGCAAACTGCCAAAAAATACCCGTGAAGTACTTTTATTTGTCACTTTTATTTGGCTGCAACCTTCTAGCTTAAACTCATTTCACAAAGCTATTTTTTCTTGTTTTACCATGGCTACCCATAGCATTTTAGTCTCCACTTTCAGAAGCTCTACAAGCATATCAACAGAAACTTATAGAAAACAGACATCAAAAAGACTGCTCAAACCAACCTCCCAAATTAGTAACAAACCCCCAAAATCTCCAAGCCCTTTTTTGGTGGCACCATGTGAAAGAAATACCAGGGAAAACGATGTGGTTTTTTTGGTATCTGCATACCAAAATAATTCTAGTGCAGCTCCAGATTTTCTTAGTAGCACTACACCATTAAAGCTATGAAAGGAAAAACAACACCACCAACAAAAAAGCCCAATTTGAGCTTCCTCACACACATGTACGCCTATTTACAGCACAGTGCCAAGTCCTACAACGTGTTTTTGAAGAGAGGAAAGGGCACAGGCCTTGTGTTTGCAGGCAGAAGAGGCTCAATCTCAGAGATCATTTTAAACTGATGGCACAGCGAAAACCACGCTTGGAAAAAGAAGTTATTTCTTCATTTCCTCCGAGACAAAACCAGGGCCTAATCGGGTGCGTTACGCCCCGGGAGCTGCCAATAGCAACCGAACTGAAGAATCACCCCCAAGCTGTGCCTCCCACCTTCTTGTGCGCCAGGCTTTAATTTTTGTCACTTGCAAATGACAAAACCTGTCTCCTCATTTTACAAAAACAAACGACTGTAACGGCGTATCACAATTATTAGGTTTGTGACAGCCAAATTTGGCTAAGTGCTACTTTTTACCAGTTCAGCACAAAGCTTACCTGTCAACCAATTGGTTGTTTCAAGTATTCGGGTTCATTACAAAAAATGACAGCTTTCCTTCTCTCACGTTTACTCCAGACGAGCAAGGAAGCGTTACACCTTAATGAAATCCACTGCAATAAATGGATTCTTTCTGAGGTCCAACACAAATCTTAAATCTCCCTGAAGCACGTTAGCCCTGAAGCACTGCAAGCCCGCGCTGCCAAGCACCACCACGGCAAAACCTGCGTAAAGAGCAAAGGGGAGAGATGAAGGCAAAGTCACACATCGCGGACAAAAGCCAAAGAGGCATCGCTGATCCAGACAGCGTGGACGGCAGCCAGCGACTCAAGGTGTCACAGACACACAAACAAGCAGCACCTTTCCAAGGGAAGCGGCTCTAAAGAATCCCGAACAAAAAAAAACAGGAATGCGGTTGTGTCATCGCCCTTTTAGCACTGTGTGTACCCTTTCTTTTCCTAATGACTCATTTATGCAGATAAATGCCTAAAAGGAGTTCTTCTTGGCCTGGAAAACTAAAAATCCTCCTATTTATCCACAGATCACGTTATCAGGTGAGCAGCAACTACACAGGCTTTAACTTTCTTCCCTTGTATGGCCAAACCTGGACCGGCAGAACCACGTCCATGGTTCAAGCTGAGCATAAGAAGAGTTTTACGGGTTGTTTTTTTTTAAGCCTCTAGCATCTTTACTGACACTTCACAGAAATTTCTCAGAGTCTCTCTCTTTACAGGGGTATTTATCAACTGAAAAAAACGAGCATAAGAAGAGTTTTATGGGGTTTTTTTTTTTAAGCCTCTAGCATCTTTATTGACACTTCACAGAAACTTCTCAGAGTCTCCTTCTTTACAGGGGTATTTATCAACTGAAAAAAAAGACGCTGTAAGAAAGCTGCAGAAACTGCAAGATCTGCAGAGCTCCAGCACAATGTAAATATCTGTCCCTAACACGGGACCAATTTGCCCTGTAACCCGCCAGTTATTCCCAAGCCCAATAGTGATTTCTAGGGCTCAAGATCTTCATCTGGCATCTTCATGCTTCCAATTAACTTTACATAATTGCAGTTTTTCCATAAAGCACTCTTCGTAATACCCAAATACAAAATGCCACATCAACTACCATCTGTAGCTAGATTTATAAACCAGGATCTTCTTCAGTATCTGTAACTGTATTTCCACTAAAATAACTCTCACTACAATTACGATGTTCATTTGCACTTCTGTATATAAAACATTACACACAGTAAAGTTCATTTGCACTTTTGAATATAAAACATTACACACAGTAACTGTTTCTTAGCTACAAAGTGTCCCTTTATTAGAAAGCATCTCTTAATGCTCTGAAGGAACTGCCTTTATTCAAGCCTTCTTGGGAAAATAAATAAATGCTGTGGCCAAATCACCTCAAAACAATATAGCAGAGCTCAAAGGGGAAAAAAATATTATGTAAAACAGCCTCTGCAAACAAACATACTAAATAGACTGGGACAATAGAGCCTGGAAAAGAAGAAAATGCCCAAGGAGAGAAAACTGAGAACACAGAGATCTATAAAATTGCAAGCGAGGTGGCGACTGGAAAAAGGTTCTTTGTTCTTTCTCATACAACAAAAACCAGGAGGCACTCAATGAGTTTACCATTCACTGGGCTTAAAACGAAAGTAACCACAACCCCAAGGAATTATTTTTGCACAACTCGCAGAGTTCAGGGCAGGGAGCAGTGTAGAAGCTACAGGTATGAGCTGTTCAAAAGGCAAATCCGGAGATGCCAAGTCCAACAGGGACACGTACCTCTAACTCGGGCCACCTCCAAACCCTCCACCGCTGGTCCACGCACCGAGGAGAGATCACAGGGCTGTCTGTGTCTGCTCTTCCACCTTCCCCACAGTGATTTACTCCTGGCCACTGTCACCGACCACCCGCTGAGCTCAACACACATTTCACAGTCCTTATTGTCCCAGCGGTCACATACTCTGACAAACCTGTGCATGCCAAATAATTATTTCCCCAGCTCTACATTGGGATATATTAAAAACACGGTATCTACAAATAATGCACAGTTTAAGTCGCTCCCTTAACTTGATTAAATGTAACGTAAGAATTAAATGAAACGTCAAGCACTCATAAGTCATACGTGGAAATGCCACTTGATCGGGTTTGCAGTTTGCTCCCTACCACCACCGTTTCATTCAGGCACCTTTTACAAAGCAGCGCTAGACATTTGTTTTCATCCAGTGAAACCATTAGAAGAATCAATTTGATCTCCACGGCAAGTTAAGAGTAATGGACTCCTATGTTTACTTAGCAATAAGCACACAACGATTTAATTAGATCTATACATGCTGTAAACTGCGTCTTTGAGGCAACAGCAGCAGCTACCAAGAAAGTGAGGCACTTCAACTTCTGATGTAAATCAGTGTTTTTAAGACTTCTTTTCTGCTTATTACTGCTGAAATGCTAACCACCTGCTTCATATCGAAACGCTATTGCAGGTAGAGGCACATCTCCTACCCAGTTTTGTTCCTGCAATCTCGCACAACACTTCCTCAAAGAAACAAGCAATTAAGTTGTTGTCCCTTTCCAGCCGCACGCAATTCCAAAACTGATGTCATATTTCAAGCGACAGACTGTGAACGCGCTCCGCAACCGTAGCATTCAATTTCGAAGTCAGCACTTGACACATTGAAGTGAATTCCTCAAGTCTGGCTGTCTGCAACAGTTGCATAATTTGAGCAGGGATAACCTACTTATAACCGGGCGAGATAGAGGAATGTCAACAGACAATCCCTGCTACGTCAGGGGACATCTCCTTCCTCGTCACGTGCCGCCGGGAGCATCACTGCTTTGTCACACTTTGACTTTCTTCTCGTTTAAGCTGAGTTTAATGCCTAAAAGGAGCGAAGTCACACATATCACTAGATTTTTCTCATTGAACTATAATCCAGCATCCTCAAAGCCTGTGGAAAAAGAAGTTTACCAGATGTAAATGCCACATCTGAAGCAACCAACGCAAGCTCAAAGCACCCAAACCCTTCTCCTTATCAGCGACAAGTCCCACGGGCTCCAGTCACCTCACACATCCATTCACAAGAAGGACATAAAAATAAAAAGCCTCCTTCAAGCAGGTCACGGGGTACAACCAAAAATAACGCTTGGACGCTTGTTCAGCTTCACACACGGGGGAAGCTGTATTTGCTTTCGATCCTCGTCACAACCAGCTGACCAGACCCTTCGCTACAGACACCGCAGAACAAAACCACCCCTTTTAAAAGTTGCCAGAGTTTATGATTAACCTCCTGTTGCAACAAACATGGCAAGGATTCAGTTTCACTCGCTGACTACTTCTCTTACGTACTACAGAAGAAATACAGAAGGACACTCCCCCACTCCAAACCTCACAGTCACAAGAAGAGGAATCCTCTCATTCCGTAAACAAAACCAGTGTGAAACCTCCTGTGTGGGAAAGCCACCGCCTTCCTCCCTCCTGAGGAGGCAGTGTCCGACCAACATCCACCTGGGGAGACTGGAAATTCCCTTCCCCTGGAAAGGGACTGCTCAGAGCCCTCGCACCAATTAAAGTTTTGGATTAAAAACAGCTGTTTAAATAGAAGTAGTCCCTAGAGAGACACTTACAGCATTGTAACTGGTTGCTGGTATAAACAGTTTCACATCAATGGAGGCATTTATACTGGTAGAGCCATGTCTGAGCTAGCAGGTTGACACTTGTTCAGCTCCAGCTCCTTAAATAGATGCACTTAAACCCAGGCAAGGTCTCCAGGTGCATCGTACCTTGGATCTGTGTTACACACAGACGTCAAGCTGCGGAAGGAAATCACGTCACACTCAAAATACCCTAAAAGACTTCTGGACGCTGGTCTGTGACCTGCCTGCACTAAAGCCATCCCCACTTGGTGTCACCTTGCAGGGTGTGCAGAGCAGTGCCACAGGTGTGTCCTGCGTGTGACAAACAACACATCACCTTGTTTGTGAAAACGGGTAGCTAGAAGCAGGGGATCAACTGGGTGATCTCCACCTAAATAAAACCTAAGTGTACTTTAGACACCTCAAGGATCAAGAAAATTTTTAGGAAGGAGGAAAGGAAAAGCCTCACGTCAGGCAGAAACACAGAGAGAAAGCAGGGGTAAACACCTGACTGGGAAACCTGAGAAACTCCCTACGTGGGTATGGCAAACCAAGGACCTCATGCGAGGAAAATTATGAAAGCAGGAGGTTTCTAGAAACATCAGAACAGATCCTGGGCTGGACAACTTATGTATATGACTGGACAAGAGAAACTGATCGTATTTTAGAGCCACAGATTCCAGCTTGGGATGTGCAGGTAGTACATAGACTGTTTATTTTTACTCTGGCTGACTGCTCAGCATAGAGAAACCAAAAGTCGAAGCAAGAAAACAAGGTAGGCTTAACCTGACTGTATCACACTGCAGCATCAGCAGGGCACATGAAGAGACAGGGTTGAAAGTCTCAGTCCTGGAAGATTTAACAAGCAGCCATGAAACACAGCCAAGAGGAGACAAGAAATGGGTAGGAACGGGTGACCTCTCTAGCACTGAGAGCGAGGAAGTACCACAGGCTGGGGGCAGGCACCGAAACAGCTGCCGCTGGGTGTCTGTGGGAACATGCAAGACATGAAAGGGCAACCAGTGGAAACCTTCTCCCTGGAAGCGTGGAGGAGCAATGCCTGCCTGCTCCCAAAGGCTACTGCTGAAACACTGCCTGCGCCTTGCAATCACACAGGATTTGTGGTAGGCAGTCAGTGAGATAACACTGGGGTGGGTATACGAGTGCATATATATATAAATATATATATACACACATATATAGGAGGAGACCAAGGCTCTCTCATCAGTGGGCAGAAAAAGCTCCAGAGCGCAAACAGGAGCAGCCATCCCTTTATGCTTTGGTGGGAGATGTCTGCAGGTCTATTCGGGTGGAAAAAAACCCCCAACTTTGCAGCTTTTCGTAGACAGGAAGAAGCCTCCTGGGGTGTTATGTGTTTATAACAGGCTGCGGCGGTCAAGCATGGAGGTATTTCTCAGCATACCTGTGCACGGAGAGAAGTACAGCACGTTTTGGAAGGCGGCGGTACCCCTGCTCTGTGTGTGTGTATATGTGAAAGGAGGCAACAGGCACTTGGCAAGCAAGAAGCAGACTATACCCCCCC
>NW_010166193.1:0-21818 GCF_000695765.1 Mesitornis unicolor
TCCCTAACGTTCTGTGATTCTGTGATTCGTATCTGTCACATGGAACAGCTTTGTCAAGAGGCACAGAGAAACCCCGTGGCTCAATTTTGTTTTAGTTGGTGCAACACGTTCTGTCCTGTAGAATTTACAAGGCAGATTAAACTTCATTTGAAGGAGAAAAATCTCACTACTATTTTGTACTTCTGCGTAGCTTATAAAAAACACTAGTTTGAGAGCAAATCAGTGAGACATGATGCGTCTTGTCCCATAATACTCTGGGAAAAGTGAGGGTCTTAGGCTAGTTGCTTCTCTGTTTTTGACTTATTTCTTTGGCATCTCCTGGGAAACTGCAGAATAAAGTAAGGCTTCCAGAATGTCCTGTGGATTTGTAATGGCATTTTATAAATCACCTCATTCACCCTTTCTTTATAGGAGCTGATAAACTGAAAATATTAATGAATATCAATCAGTTTCAATGTTATGTTATTGAATACAACTTTAATTCGGAGCTGTCATAGTAGGAAAAGAAAGGAAATGGGTAAAATTAGTTCAGAGGGATTTTTATTAAGCTTAATGGCAAACCATATGTCCTGCGTCCATGAATTTGAACAAAGTACTACAAAACAGGGAATGGTAGTTTCAGTTGAGAATTTTCTGTATTTATTTCAGTTAAGTGTTATTTTCAGTGCCTCCATTTGGTGTCTCTAAAGATACATAATTTTACAGTATTTCATCTTAGGAGCCAAGTTTGCATCTGTCTCAAAAAAATCTTAGTTAAAGCTTGTGTCAAAACTCCTTTTGCAGGTTTGCAGCAGGAGCTTGATCAATATTGAGACTTTTGTTTTCAACTTTTTCTAATTTGCCATTTTACATGCTGTCATGTCAGCCTTGATTCATTAGAATTTTAGAAATACAAGAGTAGCATTTCTGTAATGAGTTAAGTAGTAGAATGAGTGCATCCAAACCATGAAAGAATTTTCAGTTCCTGGCTGCAGATTTTACTCCCTAAAGGGCAGCATCCTGCAGTCCCTTCTCATCAGCTCTTCCCTGTTCTGTCCAGGACTCCAGGGGGACACTTGCTGCCCCATGCCAAAGGGTGAAGCGTAGTCATAGTTTTCCTGAAGAGTGTGTTGTGTTGTCACCATACTATGATTTATGTTGTTCTGTTCCGTTTTCCTAATATCCAGCCCTGATGTTGAAGCTCCAGGCTTGTTATTCTCTTCTCCTTGGCTTCTGCTTTTCCTTCTTGACTGCCTTACTCCACTTTGTATCCCTGAGCCTTGGGCTAGCAGAAGACTGGTTGTCATGGTTTAGGCCCAGCCGGCAACTGAGTACCACAGGACTGCTCACCTACTCCTCTTCCCAAGTGGAATGGGGAGGAAAAAATATAAGTAAAGGCTCATGGGTCAAGACAAGGACAGGAAGGGATCACTCTCCAGTTGTGGTCATGGGAAAAACAGGCTCAACTTGGGGAAAAAAAAACAATTTTACACGTTGCCAATCAAATCAGAGTAGAATAATGAGAAATAAGACCAAATCTTAAAAACACCTTCCCCTACTCCTTCCTTCTCCTTTGTTCCTGTGTTTTCTACCTCTGAGTAGTGCAAGGGGATGGGGAATGAAAGTTGCAGTCAGTTCATCACACGCTGTTTCTGCCGCTCCTTCCTCATCACAGGAGGACCCTCTCCCGCAGGAGACAGTCTTCCACAAACTTCTCCATGTGAGTCCTTCCCATGGGCTATAGTTCTTCGTGAACTGTGCTAATGTGGGCTCTTTCCATGAAGTGCAGTCCTTCAGGAACAGACTGCTCCAGAGTGAGCTTCCCATGGAGTCATGGCCTTCTTTGGGTACAGACACCTGCTCTGGTATGGGGTCCTTCATAGGCTGTGGGTGGATTTCTGCTCCACTGCACCTTTTCCTCCTCCTTCTTCACTGACCTTGGCGTCTGTGTAGTTGTTTCTGTAACATCCCTCTCCTCTCTCTGCTGCAGGTTTCGACCCCGCTCCAATTTTTTTTTTCTTTCCCCTCTTCAATATGTTATCACAGAGGCACTACCACCATTGCTGATTGGCTTGGCCTTGGCTAGAGGCGGGTCTGACTTGGAGCCAAGGAAGTTGCTAGCAGCTTCTCACAGAGTCCACACCTGTAGCCCCTCTCCAGCTACCAAAGCCCCGCCACACAAACGCAATGCATTGGTATAAACCCTGAGAACTGCTGTGATGCTCTAGCCTGGCCCCTGACCTAATGTCTGCAAAAGGGAAGCTTCAGGGTTTTGGATTGGATCTGTGGCTCAAGGTTAAGGAGTGGGCCTATGTGTGGGTCATCCTTGACCTCTGCCTACCTTCTGTGCATCTGAACATGTACTTACCATGTCTTAGCCTGCAGATATTAAGTGCCTTTGTCTATAAAGAAAAGCTGTGACTCTCTTAAGCCTTGAAAGCAGAGCAGTGTTGCAATAAAAAAACTCCACCAGGCCTTTTGAAATATGTATGACCAATGGTCCTCCTAAAACTGATAGAATGAGGTACCCTGCTATTTGCTCATCTCTCAGGCTGTCAATTGACCATTTTCCCCTGCACTTTGGCTTCTTATCTGTTGATCTATTTCTAATCTGACTTGGTTAACAAACAGAAACCTCTAGGTGCTATAGCAGCAACTGATTCTCAGATTGAATCTCTCTTGAGAGATTTTAGCAGAAGCCTTTAGAAAGTCTAGATTGTACCCAGCCTCTGACCCTTAACGCCTGTTTCAGGTCTTGTATGACCAACAAGGTTGGCAGGCATGGGCTGGCCCTTCTGAAGATGGCAGCCATCAAGGAAAGAGGGCTGTCCCCAGCAAACTCTCTAGTTTATAGTGAGTGCAGTGTTTATGGGATAGGAAAATTTCTGCTGATCAACTCAGATTATGTCTGGGTCATCTGTCCTGGCTGCATGCCCCCCTAACTTCTTGTAAAGAAAAGGCTGGGAGGGCAGGCAAGGACTGAGAAAACCATTTGTCCTTGACTTAGTGTAAACATTCCTTGGCAACAATAAAAACGTCTGTGTGTTTTCACCACAACTCCATAACAAAGTCTTATATCTGCTACTGTGAGGAGAAAAAACTATCCCAGCGAAAACTAAAACGAAGTGTCTTGCCAACTTGTTTCCACTGACTTGAACACTGCAATCTTCTCAGAAGTGCAGCTCTGCTGAATAGCAAATTGATTCTGTGATTCTATCCCAGCAAGACCAGGACAATGTCATACCATAATGTACTGTTGCTGAGCTTGGATAAGATACAAGACCAATCAAAATCAAGGGAGAACTTTCTATTGATGTAATTGAATGTAGAATTGTGCCCTTGGAGATAAGCAACAAAGCCTGCAGCCTTTCATGGGAATATTTTTAATAGTCTTTATCGTCTTTTTTTGTGAAAGGTGAATATTCAGAAAACATCCTGTTCTGAGTTTCTGTTTCTGTGCTAGATACGTGTCATTTGCATACAGACTTCTTTTCACAGATATCAATGTATCCTGCTGAGATTTTAATCTGATCAGTTATTTTAACCTTTGTAAGGATCTTGAAAGACCAGCTTTCATAAAAATTGTTCAGAGGGAACCTGTCCTGTGGTGTGTACTTGCCTCCTTCCACAGCCTTGGTTGTTTATAGGCTAACTCCTATTTTAGCCAAATGTAACAACAGCAAGACACGCACTGTGTGCAGCTATTGCAGACAAGCATTCTCAGGTGCTGTAGAAATCAGCTAACCAATCTTGATTTGTATTGAGATGCTACCAGAAGAGCATTTGGTCAGAATTGGCCCTGTAACAATGATCCTCACATTATTTCTCTAGAAGTTATGTGGCAGGAATTTGTTGAGAAACAAGACAGCAGCATAGAGATTTTCTGCTACCTCCTCAGCTACTTGGGAGGAACAAAATCAAAGCTAAGCTATAACAGAGCCTGTGTTTTAAGGTTTTGTATGTAAAAGTATTATTTTTTTTTTCCACTTTTCATATTGGTGAGACATTACGTTTTCCAGGTTCCTCTTTGTGTGAGTTGCCTGTGCTGATTTTGGCTGAGATAGAGTTAATTTTCTTCATAGTAGCTAGTATGGGGCTATGTTTTGGATTTGTGATGAAAACAGTGTTGATAACTCTGTGATGTTTTAGTTATTGCTGAGCAGTGCTTGCACAGAGTCAAGGCTATTTCTGCTTCTCACCCCACCCCACCAGTGAAGTAGGCTGGGAGTGCTCAAGAACTGGGAGGAGACACAGCTGGGACAGCTGACCAAAGGGATATTCCATATGAAGTAGTGCTTACCGTATAAAGCTGTGGGAAGAAGACAGTTACAGCATTTTGTCTTCCCAAGTAACCCTTACATGTGATGGAGCCCTGCTTACCTGGAGATGGCTGAACACCTGCCTGCTGATGGGAAGTAGTGAATGAATTCCTTTTTTTGCTTTGCTTCCATGCGCAGTTTTTGCTTTACCTATTAAACTGTTTTTATCTCGACTCTTAAGTCTTCTCACTTTTACTCCTCTGATTCTTCCCCCCATCTCACTGGTTGTGGCAGGCATGTGTGTCTGTGTGTGTGTGTGAGTGGCTGTGTGGTGCTTAGTTGCCAGCTGAGGTTAAACCATGACAGTTACCCCAAAATTGGCTAGAATTCTACTTCAGTGCAGAGGAAGGAGGGGCAGCCTGTAGTTTGATTGCTGCGGGGTCTCCGATCTGCAGAATATGCTGTGACTTGCTGAGATGCTTCTCCTGAGTCTGCTAGAGTGGGAATTTGCCTTATTCCATTCTGTGTAGCAGTTTTATGTTTCTTACACATGGTCCATTATTTTGGCTGCTGAGAAGGAAAGCAGAGCTGTGGCTCTTCCTGGTTCCCACCACTGTGCTTTCTTCTCAGTCAGCTGGTTGGTCATTTTAGCATCCTGTTTTTTCTTACAGTCGTCGATGTTGAGAAAGGGATGTGTGAAGGAAGTACCCATTGTTTCCTGAACACCTCTGGGCAATTGCATCAGTATCACATCCGAGTTGAATGTGGAAAGACAGGCAGAAGAAATTGCAATTAGGAGGAATTTGAAAATGAAATCCACTCGGTATCACATGGACAAATACAAAGAGATGCTATGAAAAATGTCATATTGTTCCAGGGAGGTTTCTCACAATCACACCAAAATCCAGTGTGAGTGAAACACTTTCTAAAATGTTTGGAGTCTGCAGTAGGGCTTATGATTTTCTGACTCTGGTCATAGCTGCCAAATAATGAAGGAAAACTTCTGCATAATTCCTTTACCAACTTGATTCTGCTTTAACAGAACCTGTTGTCTCCAGGCTATTTGCTGTTTCAGTCGTGTGCTTATTTTGTATGCTGAGGCAGCATCATTTCATTTCCAATTCTCAGATGTCTGGTTGTTACGGCTTTACTGTGACACGCAAATACAGATACTGAATTTTTCAGTGGAAGCAAACATACTCTCTGAAAAGTGTCTTGCTCTTGCATAGCTATTGCTAGAGCTTTCTAATTGGTTTTAATGTGATAGGAAATGTGTAGATAGATAAAAATCTTGGGGAAAAAAATAGATTATGGTGCATGATATGCCCACTTTTAAATTAAAACATTTTTTTTTCCTCGTTTCACTTCACCTCCCCCCATGTGTCCTTCGCTGTGATACATTCAGTGGTAGTGTGATGAATTAGCTGCTTAAATATGAAGTTGCTATTCGTGTAAAAAATGTAATCATTGTAATAAAAGAAAACTAACAGAGCATTAAATTTACATTTCAATTGATATTTTTACAGCTGAAATTATTGTTTAGTCAGGTTTTGGATTGTTACTCTTGAAATACAGTTCAATTGGGTTTTTTCATGGAAAACTCTATTGTTTGAGTATTTACTGATTTCTTTATTTTTTAAAAGAATTCTTAATTTCTGTGAAAGTTTTATCGGCCGTAGTTATTTCTATTCCCCACGTTATTTTTGAAGAACAGTACTTCATGCATGAAATAGAATCTTGGTATCTGCCACAAATTAACAGCAAACAGGCTGCACTCTGGGGCATTAAAAAGTCATTCAAGCTGTTGCATTTCAGCTGTACTTCAGTTCTGGAATTTAATATCGAAATCTAATTTCATGAGCCAGTGATGTCATCTCTATTGCCATAGGAGAGCCTGTTTTAAGACTGTGGCAAATTTCATGTAGAAATGGTTAACTAGTCAGTTAATAATAATAATAACCATGAATAGTCTATAAGCAATGAAACGTGCTTAACTTGGTAAGCTCCTGCTGTGGTGTGTTGTCTCTCTTGGCTTTGAACTGGACTTTTATAATACCAGTAGGTGTAGCAAATGGGGTCTGTCTGCATTTATGCTGTCTTCACAAATCTGAGCATTTTGCATGCTGCAATGCTCTGTTTCTGTTTTTCTTTCCAGCTCTGTCGAGTGTTTCGGGAGGAGTTTCTCCACAGAGCTCTTGTTTCAGTAGAACTGCCTCTAGAAACTTTCATTGAGGAACTGGCAATTTAGAGCAGTTAAAAACGTGCTGGAGGCAAAGCTGTCAAACCTGCGACGCTGTTACGCTTGACAGAAAGATTCTGATTCAAGGCAGTTGGAGAGGTGGTGTTTTAGCAGAGAAGAGCCCTTGGTGCAGTGCAGGTGAAGCTCTGATCTCTTTGCTGGGGAAACAGAAGAATGGTTGGAAGGAACCAAGGTTGGTGGTGCAGCTCAAAGCAGTGAAATCTGGACACTTGACAAGTCCTTATGTTCTCGTTCCTTCTCCTCAGCCTTTCTTACTGGGTACTTCTCTGCAGTGCATGTTTGTGCAAGCCATTGTAAATTCAGGGCCAGATGCTGAGGCCCTGGTGGAGCCCTGCTGTGTAGCTTTTGGCTGCATTATTTGAAGACACTCATTGGGCTAATGAGGCAGATGGAGGGAATGAGCGAAGAGATGATGTTGCTTGTGATGAAAATCAGCAGCGTTGGAACACTGCCTATCCAAACTTCAAAATGTGCTTTTCCTTTTTGATTATTTTAGCTGCTTTAAAATAATATGTATTTGCCAGTTGTGTGGTACTTCTGTTACATGAAACTCAGCAATTGTGTGAATTGATAGAATAGTTTTCTTCCAGTTGTTTTAAGGAAGCCTTTCTGTGTCATGCTGTGTTTTGAGTTATACTTTATGGTTCTAGGAGGCATCATTAACCAAGAAGATGGCTTTTGTTACTTCTTTTCAGAGTTCTATGCTTTTGTCTGCTAAGGAATGAGTTTTCTTTATGTATTTAAGCCATTTCTGTAAATTCATGCCCAGATCTTTGCCCCTCAGTAGATTTCCCTTTAACAGTGACGATGTAGAGGATTAAGAAGCAGGCCACATGGTAGTTTCTATAGTGATAGATTAAAAACTGTATCTTGTCAGCTCTTGTGATGTATGATGCAAGAATTAGTTCGGGAAGACACAGTTTGCATGTCTTGAATTCTGGCAGCTCTCTGTTATTGCGGTGGTCTCTGGGACAGCAAGTAGATGGAGTTGTGAGAAGGGCTGGTTGATGTTCTGTTTAGACAGTTGTGCTATCACCTGATGACTCCTCTCCACTGGAATCAGGAAAAGGAAAGGAGACCCATAGGTTGAAGTAGAAACAGATTTAATGATAATAATAATCACCATCACCATCTTCATCATCACCATCCCCAGTTTTAATAGCAATATTAATATAAAGTGCACAAAGTTGTACTCAGCCGACACAGTGGTTGCAACAAGTGGGGGAGTGGGCCTCTCGAGCAGAATGATGGGCGACACCCTCCAGTGATGGTGACCATTGAGGAAAGAGGGCTGTCCCTAGCAAATTCCCCAGTTTATAGTGACGTTTATGATACGGAATAATTCTCTTGGCCAGCCTGGGTCCACTGCCCTGGCTTTTGCTCCCCACAACCTTCTGTACCTGGCTAACTCAAAACTGCTAAAGCCCTTGATCACTCCGCACCAGTGCTGGCCAAAAACTAACCCAAAATATCTTACTAACTTTGTTTCCGCTAAATCGAGTACTGCAGTCTTTTCAGAAATGCAACTTTCCTGAACAGAGAACTGATTCTGTTATTCTATCCCAGCAAAACTAGGACGCCTTTGTTTCAAACTCAGACTGAGTAAACTCATCATTTCATCCTTTTGAATTACAGATGTTGAGCACCAGACTACTTCCATACCAATTTCTCAGTATGTAGGGGGGAAGACAGTTGACTCAATGATCTTGAAGATCTTTTCCAACCTGAACGAATCTATGATTGTAAGAGTATAGTGATAATAGTGCAGGCAGAGGTTTTGAGGCAGGATTGTTTTAAGCAGAATTGAGGCATCTGCTGAATCCATACTTGGGTGCTTTATTTCATAACTTCTTGTTGGTGATATTCAGTCCAGGATTGAGACACTGAAATGTTAGTGTTCACAAATAGGTGTGTACATGTGCGCTGCAGGCCTGAGCTCCTCTGTAATCCATGGGGATTGAGTCTTTCCAGCCTAGGGGCTGATCCAGCTCACTCTAAGCTAGACATCTGGTGTTTGGTTTCACAGGTTTCAGTTCCCTAATAGGATGCCCAGATCTATGCCCAAATGTAGATGTCTTAATCTTGAACTGAATTACTATTTCCACCCTATTATTTACAGTTAGCTTGAATTCCTGTACTACAGCATTACAAGCAGAAAGCTGAGACCTGCAGACAAAAGTAACATCTGATGAACAACTCCATGAACAGCAAGTTTGGGGAGAGTGGGGAAAGACAGTTTTTTGCTGTAGAGGATGATGAACATGGAGCCTCTTTTACCCACATCTTGAAATACCCTGAACCTGTAAGGACTTGGACTATTTTACAGCAGTGGTGGCACACTGATATGTCGTATGAGTGTACCTTGAATATAAGTATTTCAGGTCCTCTTTCTTGGAAATTACTCTCATTACCCTAGGGGTTTCTTAGTCCACATTTAGCAGTGTTGCTCATCCAAGCCTTGGTTTGTCCTGTGTCAATTATTATTTATGTTATGTACAGTCCCTGTTCACAATCCCTTACACTGCTGTTGTAGAAAACTTGCAATTAGAAGTTATAAGGGCCAGTGACAGGATGATAAATTTACAGATAGGTTGGCATGGGAATAAAATGGGTGAAGAGAGTCCAGCCACATGGATTTGTGACCTTGATAACATGGAAATGTCACCACGCTTGCATGTAAAGTTGGATTCATTACAGAAGAGCTGCATCTGTGTTGTAAGGACCTTGGACAGTGTTTTCTCAGTAAACATTTGATACAGCGTTAAATGTGTAAATAAGGATTATTTGCTTTCAGAATGTAGAGTAATACATTAAGTGCAAGTCTGACGAGATATATTTGAGGATGCAGAACTGCACATTATATCTTGAATAGGTTGAGCCCTCTGGAGTCCACTAGGATCAGGGTATATGAGTCCTCTTACATTGAACTGTACTCCATTACAAAGCAAGTGATACAAAATCCTGGAAATTTCCTTTGGAAAGAAAAATGAGTGATTTCATACATTTGGGGCACTTTCTGCCCTGTTGTAGGTGGATGCAATTCCCTTTACATTAGTGTAGTAACACCCACGAATGTGAGGGGAGGCATGTGACTGAAAGAATGGAAAATATTGCAGAGAAGGCTAAGTCAAGAAAAGAAATTAAATGAAGACTAACAGCATTAGCCTCTTGCTTTCTGTGTCCTAAAAGGGTTTACGCTAAGAGCTAGGGAGGCAATTTATTAAATGGTGAAACTGGAATGTTAGCAAAATTGAATAAACTGGATGTTGTTGAGAACTTGTTTGGGTCATTGTCTCTGGTTCCACAGAAGGGCATCAAGATCATATGCTGGGGTTAGATAGCATTTTCCAAAAAAGAGAAATGTATACCTGTGCTGACAAGAGAGAGGGAAGCAGTGGTAGTGTAACTATTGCCTTTTACTGTAGGGATTTAAAGCCTTTTATGTAAGAGTCCAATATTCAGCTTTGAGTTTTTAACACAGGTAATAATCTGGGAAGGTGCAAAGGCCATAGGTAATGTCCTGACATACAAAAGAAACTTGATACTTTTTAGAGTTGCCGACATATTTGATGGGTAGTCTAATGGATTAGCTTTGTTGTGTTCTTCTTTTAGTCTGGCTGTTCAGCCATCAGCAAGACTGAACAGTAACCCTGGCTTTTGAAACAAAGAGGAGTCAGCTTGAGGAGACATATGAGTGAAGAAAATATGACATATGAGTGAGAAAAGTTGGTGTGATGCTGCCAGCAGTACCACCAGCATCTCAGCCTCTGCTGAGGTTTGGCAGAGCAGCTGCCCTTTGGACACCACAAGGAGCCGGCATCCAGCTGGTGGAGCGACAGCATGGGGTGCTGCAGTGGAGATGCACACCTGGAACACCTCTGTGTGAGCCTAGAGGGAACCTTTGTCACTGGTGTGTGCATGGGAGCCTCCACATCTCGCAGGAGGGGTGTATGAATAGGGGAGCCCCCACTGCCAGGAGAGGGTGAGGGCTGGTGGCCCACATGGTCTTTGAGGAGGTGGTATGCATGTAACTGCACATTGTGGTAATTAGAGCTTTGAGGGATTAGTTATAAAGGCTATTTTGAAGTTTGTAGGTGTTTATTAACATTTGTGGGCATCTAGTGCTGTGGTTTGTGTGTTCCTTTGGTGATGCTTTTCAATCTGTAGCTTACTGGTTGCTTGTTAATTAAGTGTTGTTAATAAATCAGTAACCTACTTTGACTCTGATTTGATTTAAATGACAGGAATTGAGCAGTTTTTCCTGTTACAGTCATACTCAAAGTATGCAGCTAAGTATTTCCAAGACATAATGGATATATGGTTTTAGGCTTAGTTCATGTGACAGCTATCCTCTAAAGCCAAGGTGGATGAGACTACACTGTGTTTGGTCCCCTTCAGCTGATGCATTTCCCTCCTGCACCTTTCCCTCTCACTTGTGCTGCCTCGTAAGAAATAGGACACTTTTCTGTTTTGTGCTATAAAACTCCAGACTGGAATGAGTTGCAACACAGTTCTCCTAATGCTTCGAATGCCTTGAACTGTAAATAATAGTCATACTTTTGGGCATACCTCCAAGGAGTGTTGACCTGAGGCAGTGTGGGTCACTTGGAGATTATCTCTAATTATTTTTTGTTTAGAAATGTGGATGTACCCAGAGTGGCTGGATTTCAGCATTGCAGTTATTCTTTTGTGGCAATGATCAGTGGTGAGGCACAGTAGAGGAGTTAATGACATATTTCAGCTCCCCAGGTCGATGTTGTACTGGTTGGAAAACTTCTGATCCTTGGAGTTGGAGAGCCTCAAGAGATGCATCCCCGGGTACAAAAGGAGAGTGGTGTTTTATTCCAGCTAGGTGTGACAAGGCCTGCAGAGGATCGGAGACGCCTCCAGCCAACAGGAGTCAGCTTGGAAACTGCAGTACTTTTCCTCTTCTTGTACAGTACATGAATCTTGTGAGCAGAGAACAGACGAGAGAATTTGTATCATGGGGTCAATGGCATACGTAAGAGCTAGGAGAGGTACTGCTATGCTGTCCTCTTTGGGGTTATCAGGAAAATCATAACAAGGTGAGACCTTGGACAAAAAAGAATGAAGAACTGTCCATATATTGAAATGGTTTTTAAGCATTCATATCCTAGACTTCAGTTAAGAGGAAGAAATATATAGATACTTAAAATGACCCAGAAAATTCAGGAAGATAGTAGTGCATTGCATGGATGGAGAATTGAATACAGTTTTTGAAGGAAGAAAACCCTCTAGTAAGTCTGTTAACCATCTGACTAGCATCACCATAGTGCCAAAGCAGATAAGCAAGCTTGGCAAGTGATGGTGTGCTTTGGCATAAATCTGATACAGGGGAGGCCTGTGCATGTGTTGAGAGACGTTTGAGGTAGGCGGTTCTGAAATATTTCATCATTATGATCGTCACCGTTGCACTCATTTTCTGAAGTATGACTGCAGACAATGATACAGGATGTAAGTATCAGCAGAGGTTATGTAAGATAGATTTCCTATGACATGGATTATTTGGAGAAGATAATCCCATTCTCTTTCCCCTTAAAATTCAGCATTTTTCTGAATTCCAGATTTCGGAATTTAGCACGGTTTTTGCAGTGAAAGGCACTGTGCATTACTGATTGCTTGCCTCAGTCCCGTGTAAGCCAGCAGGCTCTTGTCTCTGCATAGAGCCCCACTGTGTTGTTCAAGCTCCACATGTGGCCTTTAAACCTCTCAGCTGTCTTTGAAGTAGACATTCTTTTTCGTCTGTTTTGTGTGTGGGAAACTGCTTTGTAGGCTGATAACCTGTCTTTGCTCTCTGAAAAGTCAGTAAATAGTGGCAGAGACTTGAGAGGCATGCCACATAGTACTTTTTTTAGCTTTAGAGTGTTTTGTCTAAGGGAGTCTATTAACTTCAAATACAAATTGCATCAGAGACAAAGCTCAGGAAAACAATGTTGTCATTCTGCACTGTAGCCGTGAAATCCTTATCGACTGATAGCCCCACTGCATTATTTCTGTTTGGTCTTTGGATCGTTACTTATTTGATGGACCAGTCATCCACCTCCATCCTCCTGCTCTTTCATGAAGTGCAGTGCCACTGCACTGGAAGACAGCGCAGGCTTCTCGTTCCCTGAGGAGGTAAAAAAGCACACTAAGCTGGAGTCTTTTCTGGTTTTGGTTTTATGTTTTTTTGTTTCTTTTTTTTTGCATTCGGTGTATTTTGTGCCACAGGAACAATGTTCGTGATGTGGGTGTCACTTTGCTTTGATGTTTAGCCATCCTTGAAAGCTGTTTACTGCTTCATGTGCTCCGTCGTCATGAGCACTCTCTTAAATAACCTGACACCATGACAAGATATTTAAATCCACAAGTAGGTATTATTAGCTGTTGTTTCTTTCAAGTTTTCTGCTATATATAGAGACATGCTTTTTTGATAGTACAAAGAGAGAAGGTAAAAGTTGCATAAGATCAAAGCATCCACTATTTTTATTTCTGAATGTAATCCCTGGATGATGCACCATGGGCTAGCTGGAAATTTGATCTTTATTGACTCTGCCACCTAAGAGAAAAAAGAAAACAGGTTAAAACGAAAATAGTAATTGGAAATAGCTCCTGTGGAGCAAAGCTGTCATGAAGCAGATTGATTCGGCAGTGGCAGAGTTGCTTTATTGATTGTGAGTCCTTAGTAAATTAAAAAGAGGACCAAATGCGTTAATCTTTTGTGTGTGTGTGTATGTGACAGTTTAAAATGCTTTGCCAGGATAAAGACACATATAGGAGTGTGGGAATGCTATCTGCCTCAGTCAGTAATAGGCTTTTCAGAGATAAGAACGGAGTTCTTCAAAAACCCTTGTGGGTTAAGTCTTCTGCACTGTACTGCAGACAAAGAAAAGAAGAAATACTGTTGCTTGGGCATTTTTTAAGCATTCAGGTGCAGTTATTCTAGAGAAAGGAGTGAAGCATAGGAATTGCACTCATTTTCTTCAGATGTTCACAGTGGGTTCCTTGAATATGATTCTCTGTCTGAATTGTAGTGTCAGATTTGTTGTTAATAGAAAAAGTGCAAAACTTCAGTATATTCTAGATGAGGATCTCTCTCTGCTTCATAAGCAAAAGTCAGTTTTGGATTTGTGACTCTTCCAGTTACCAATTGCTTAATGTCATTATCCACTTGCAAGTAAACTAATCCTTTTATTTCTATTTTCCTCCCCATATCATCACTACTTGTCATAAAGACGAAATTAATTTAGAAGGGTAGCAGCCACACAGTGTGAGTTAATAATACAGAAGCTTTTCCTCCACAGAGAAGTAGGGAGCAGGGACAGAAGTGGGATCCTGTGCTGGTGAAGACTACACTTGCCAGATGTTACGTACAATAGGTAATCTCCTGCTTTTTAAGCCTCAAATTCTGCACCATCAGAAATTTGTTTCACATATTTCTTGTTGGCTTAGCATAGCTGAACTTCAGCCAGGAAGACATGCTCTCCTCTTTACTGACTGCTATTTTCCTGCCACTACTGCCTGAAAAACCAGCTACCAGAGTTAGTTTTGTGGCGTCTCATTCCGACCGTGCTGTCTGTTACAGAGCACTCTGAGCCTCTGCTGTTTTGGATGCACAGTTGTTAACAGGACAGGGTTTGAGGAGCATCCTCTGCCAAGAGCTCTTGGGTTCCATGCAGCTGGGAGAGAAGGATCTAGAGATGCATGAAGTGAAGCAGCGGAGGAGGCAGATGGAGACGAAGGAACTGTTTCACACTGCTTCATATGGAGCCCCTGAGCCTGGCGTGCAGAGAAGTGAAAGGGAGCAAGGTCCTTTTTACAGGTGCTGGAGGGAGGTGAGAACTGGAAGGGTAGGAGACCCCTAGAGCTAACAGTCATTGACTCTTGGGGAAAGTGCAGTTCCTGAAATCATCTGCAAGAGCAGGGCTTTGTAGCTACTACTGACACAGGAAGAGGGACAGTGGGGTAACAGCCTCCAGGAAGGAATCTGGGCAGTCTCACGCTCAGTTTGTTTTGCCATACTTGTGAAGAACCCAGTCTCTGTCCTGTCCCCCAACAGAAGTGAGCTAGAGAGGCAAAAGAGAGATGGAAATACAATCCCATCCATTTCATCCAGCTACTTCCCTCCCCACTTCTCGTCTTTTCATGCTTTTCCTTTCCATACTTGCTGGTCCTGATTAGTCATCCGCTGATTTCTTTGCCTGCCCAGATAGTTACGGCTTTTTACAGAGCCTTACACCAAGTCGTGCTTTATGGGACAGCCTCCCCATCACATCTGTGAAGCCACTGTGTTTTCTCCTTCATCCCATGCTTCTTTCAGGATACCTGGAAGAAACTGCTAAGTGTAAGGGAAGGTGAATAGTAGCAAGTGGCTGCCATTCATCTATTTGTGTAGCTATTGAAGTGCTTCATCATAATCATTCAGACTTGTAGGTAGGCTCTGTTCCTGTTCTGCCATATCTCTCTTCCCCTTTCAGCCCCACTGTTTGTCATCTTTGTAATTTCTTGGTTAAACACCTTGAGAGGATAAGCTGTGTCATTCTCTGGGAGTGGTACTAGAGTGTATATATTTTTTTTTCCTAAAAATGTTAAATGCTACTGTAGTTTGATCCAGTGCACAAGATTAAATAGTAAATGTTGTTAAGTGCTTATTTGTAGTGTTTAAAATGCAGACTTGTTCAGTCTCTGTCATGCCATTTTTGTGGTGAATTGACTGATCATTGCACCAGTTTTCTCTTTGTTAAATGCATCTGAATGCAGAGGCAGAACTGCTTAATTTGTTTCGATCTGGCATACTGTAGTAAGTCTGCTTTTGAATTGCATACTTAGTAGGTTACAAATCAGGTGGCAGCATTTCCATGGTGCTAATACTGCAGTGTAGCTGGAACTGCTGACTTGATTAGTTTTTGACCACTTTACTTTTTTGGTAAGTCTTCTGTAACTCGTTTGACTTGCTTAAATGACCCATTCCTTATTTTCCATGGCAAGCGTTTATCTCGTGTAGAAAATATACAAGGATAACGTTCCTAGCCCAAGCAGAAGCAAAACGTAGCACTGCCATCTGTGCTGTGAAATTGGAATAAATCTGAAAGCGTTACCTCAATATATGGCTGTGGCTAGGAGCCAGGTGGCAAATAATAAAAGGGTGGTCTGGTAGTTGGCATGTTAGTCAGGATCTCGGGAGACTGTGTGTGCTGCAAACCTCCAAGAATGTGAGCAGGTTGGAAATTATTTCTCTTACCTAATACTGGTTATCTAAATGCTATGTATCTGCTCATTAATGTTATCTATGAGTTATATATCTGCAAGTTAGTTGTCTTGGCTCAATCTGCTGTGAAAGGACAGGCATTTCCAGAGGACATGGGGTCATTCCACTTCACTGAGCTCTACATTTTAGATTAGGATGAATCACTCTGGAGATACTTGTCTCTCTCTGCATAGACATCACAAAAAGGCAGTAGCTGACTGACTTAGCGCAGGTACTTAACTGTCAGATGCCTGAGTTATAGAAAATGACTCCTCTCTTCCTCTTATGCAATTGCCTTACATTGAGGGGTAGTAACCCTTTTCTATGTCACAGGTACACACAGAGATTAAACAGTGCTACCATGTTCTTACGAAGAAAGCTATTACTGTGAAAAGAAAAAAAAAGTATTTCAGTTATCCATATATACACATATATTAGTGACTGCCTCTGATTTTTGAACACAGTGCTGAAAGGGAGACATCTTAAGGACAGAGACCTAGAGGCTTTTGCATCCCTAGGAAATGGATAACCGTTTCATGGCAATGTTCTGATGAACGCATTGAAGAAGGAAACAAAGCTAGGACGTAAGAATGCCTGTGATGTATTTGAAGCTCTGTAAGTCATGCTCATTTGTGGTGGCTGGTTTTGTTTCCTTTTAGATTGTGATGGATTTCAAACACCCTGATGGCCGTACAGCGGCAGTTATGCTGCCCCGATGCAGTTTACTGGTGATGGCTGGAGAATCAAGATACCTGTGGACACACGGGTATGTGCAAGAGTCTCTGCATTGCTGTTAATGGAAGAGTAACGTGTGTTGTTTGCTTTGTTAATGACATTCTGTATTTAAAGTTGCTGTGAAAGAAACCAAGTCAAGTTTTATAATTAATACTCAAATTCACTCTTCTGCTCAGATGCTGCTCAGGTTAAATTGAAAAAATTGGGGATTTTAGGAAGCTAATTGCCAATCCCGGAGCTGCAGTTTCCCATTGCTGTCACAAGTGAATTTTTGCTTGGAAATTGCACTCTCTTACATCTGCGGTGTGAAAGTCCTCAGTGACTCTGAGCTGGCAAAGAATTGATTGTAGTGCAATTAAATTTACCATTTCCTTTCTCTCTTTTCAGCCCACAGCTTTTCCCATTGGATTACATATGCCAAAGTCTTTAGAGATTGGTTTTAAGAGAGTGACTTCCCCTGCACAGAGGGCAGGAGGGTGACAAAGAGGAGTCTTTACTGATAAGGCTGCATTGTACTGAGGAGGTTTGGGATCCTGGAAAAGAGATTTCTTGAAATGTTTTGAGCCTTCGCTTATTGTAGAGTTTAAATGCCCACTTTTAAAATTGTGCACCACTGGGAGATACTTGCAGTAGGAGCACTGAAATTGGAAAAAAGGCTAAAACCTTGGTGACAGTAGACAGTAGAGAGTGACAGTAGTGCACTTCAGGAGAATGTGGAAACCCTCGTATTGGACAGAAATGCCCATGGTAAATGTTTCTTCCTTTGTTTGATGCAAACAGTCACTGGTTACAGCAGTCAACTAGAGACACTAATTACATTCTTGTAAATTAAACATCAAATCCTTTTATTGGCAGAAGATTTTTCTGCCTTTTAATTTTACTGTTCGTTTTATGAGAAGGGTGAATATGAACTCCCCAGTAACCTTTATATTGTTCATTTTTATGGAGCGCTTACACCACCTCTATATTCCCTTGTTAAATTAAATAGTTGTAAAAAGCAGCTGGTACTTCTGATGTGCATTGTAATAGAAGCCCAGGGCAGTGAAGTCCTTTGTTTTTTGGTATACAAGGCTGAACACTGATACCAGCATTATAAGCTTCCTGTTCTGTCCTGTCAGATACTGTCTGTCATCTTTTGGAAAGGTTATCTACAACTCTGGGAACATCATGCAGTTTCCATGTCAGTGGCATTGCTGGTCTGGGGACCAGGAGGGACCCAGGGGACCTGGGAGGCAGCCCCCAACCCCAGGCATCAGGCAGCTCCGTGAGGCTGTGCTGAGGCCAGGTTGGGATGCCAGCCTGCCGACCAAGGCCCGGATGAGCGGGGCAGTGGCTGTGCACAGACACAGCTGGGACATGTTTAGGGCTGTAGCTGGGGCAAGGCCCTATGGGAGACAGCCTCTGTTTAAAAGCAGCTGCCAGGGAAGGAGGGATGGCCCTTGCTGAGGCTTCTGGCTCTCTTTGTGACAGCTGTCTCCAAGGCAAACTCCCAGGAGGAGAAAGGATTCATGCAGGGCACTTGCATTACTTGCCAGCAGGCATTCAAGTTGGGGTAGTGTACCTGCCTATTGAGAACTCGAATGAGATTATTTCTTGGCTCACTTGTACCTTCAGGTGATGGTTGTCTTTTGAGAACCAATGACATAAAGTACTTTTAAAATGAAGATCCCAGATATTTCTACTCATTTATAAGTTATTCCTGTCCCAGTGCTTTCCACCTTTCCTAAAAATTGCTTTTCTCTATATTTTTAAAAGCAGTAGTGGGTCAGGGTACTCAATTGGAGTAAGCTTTCCATCATGCTAGTGAAGCATACTATTGTATTCAAAAAGATTAATCATGCAGTGAGTGAGAGTAGTTAATTCACTTGCATATGTAACGTCAGGATGTATTTAAGATCATTTGTGATGTCTTTTGTCTGTTCCTCAGAAGTCAATTTAGATAGCAAAAGGTTCAGTTTTGGAATTATTCTGGAAATTAGTTTCAGTGTCTGTATTTGGATGCCAGGGGAATTAGAGATTTCATTGTGACCCTGTTAACAAAGTGCACAGGGGTTCTGTTCTCTCTGAAAGAGAAACGTGGTTAAGAAATAAGCTATACAGTGTCATCAAGGAGTGCAAAGGATATGTGCTCTTTTTTGTCTCATAGGTGAAAGTAAAGTTATGGCTTTTCTGATGAGGTTCCTTTGTGATTGGGTAACCTGGCAAAACACCATTCCTGACACTGCACTAGTGAAACAACTCTGTGTCAAGCAAGAGGATGTGCAGTGTTTTATTTTCAATACTGGGAAGCCTGTTCTTAGCCCAGCCTTTGCCTTGAGTTCTTGCTTGTAGTATAGGCAAAAGGAAATAATGTAGGTTGAAACTAAACCTTGAAAAAGAAGACCTATCTGAAAATATTAGCTGCTGTGCTTAGCTTACTGCTCCAGGTACTAAAGAAAATCAGATAGAAAATTGGCAAACTCTGGATTTGAATTTCTCCTCTCCAGGGAGTCTTGGGCATCCTCAGCTGATTATTTCATCATAGCTTCATTGTCTGCCACGAACAAGACAGTTCTTTATTAGAGCCTATCCTTCCCATGGCTGCCTTTGGGAGATTTCTATTCTTGGGGCTGCTCCATGTTTCCTTTTTGCAACACCTGAATGGAGCATAAATGTGCTGCCTCCCGATTTCCAGACAGAAAGAACCTGCAGTCTTTCTCCCTGTGCCTCAGTTAGAGATCAGCTTCCCTGCGGTAGGAAAGATGGCACACAGCAAACTATGGGAATGCTGGCCAGGCTGCAGGCTGCCTTCTCGGCATTTGGATCATTCTTGGTTAAGTACAGGCACTGCTCAACAGTTTCGTGTGACCAGTAGGCATTTGAGATGAGACTGAATGCTCTGCTTTATTAAAAGATGTAAGACGCTATTTTTGTTTTTCCTTCTTTTGACACAACCTATGAGGGTTCAACTCAGCTAACCAATATGGAAGTCAGTTTTATACTGAGGGTTTGTTCTGCTGGGAGCCAGGTATCTTGAAGTCAGCAGCTCTGAAGGGGCTTCACTGAGAGACCGATTCCTTAGAGATGTGGGTTGGTTGTTTTGTGGTTGTTTTTTTTTTTCTTGATGAAATTTCTGCACTAATCTCCTTGATTACTAAGTTCAGGAAGTGTTTCGGTGTGACAGTAACAGCTTTTAAGTGCTAAGCTATTTCCCTGAGCAGTTTCCATTTTGTTCCGTGAGTACCTATTTTTTTCCGTGCCCAAGCGATGGTAACTACCTGTAGGTGCAGCAGTTTCTCTTCTCTCCTGTTGTGTTTTGCACTTTACTTTCTCATTTTCTGCTTCTCAGCTTTGAGAGGTCCATTTGTAGAGCTATTAATTTTTTTTGTTTTAGTACTTTTTTTGTAATGTAAACCTCATGAAATTGTTTGAAACTTCTGTTGACCCAAAAAAGTTCCAAATCACTTTCACTTCATGAATTTTATCAGAGAGTTTTTGTCAGCAGAGTTTCTCCCTTTAGGCATTTTGGCAAATCTCCCAAGTGCTGCATTCTTTGCATCTTCTGTTGTCAATAAATGAAAAAGCAATGCTGTTGCAAAGCAGAATTCATTGGAGAGGCCCATTTATAACAAGAAACTTTAATCTGCTAATGTAGAGCTCAGCCAATTCTTTGCTTTTATACCCATAGCCACCGGTTTTAGTAGCGTATTTTATCATTGCCCAATGTAATTTTTTAGTATAAAATAAGTACATAACAAAGTGTAAGTCCTAGAAAAATAAACAATCAAACTTTATGTAGGGAAAGGAAGGAAGGGAAATGGAGTTAACTTGCGATTAAATAACACTTTAATTTATGTCCTTAGCTTATGTGTTAGCTCCTCTTTTTTTCTCTGAAATTAGGTTGAAAGCTGAGAAGCAGCAATACATTAAATACCATGTTGCAATCACACTTGTCACAGTTTAAGAATTGCTTTCTTAGGTGGATTGGTTTTTTACAATGCAAATTGAATTATTCTTTTATTTTGTGTTACTTTGTTTTAGGATTACACCGCGAAAATACGATGTCATTCAAGCATCTGAGTTTGGGCAAAAAGTTGGAACAATCACTGCTGATGCTGGAGATATAACACTAAATCGAAGGGAAACAAGGACATCATTTACATTCAGGAAAGTGAGGAGAAGCCCTTGCAATTGCAGTAAGTGTTGTGAGGTGATTTCTAAGACAAAATCATTACATATCACCCATCTGTAAGCATTTTTGTTTTTTGAGCAGATTCATAGTTTTGGCAGTCCTGGTAGCCATTCCTGAATGGCTTAGGGTTAGGCATACATGGCTTGAATTGGTTGCATCCGTGTGGTTGCTGGAGTTTCTCTATACAGGAAGACATTTGCCCTGCTCCAGAGCCAGGCAAGTAATCTGGAATCTTGTATTTCGTTGGGACCTCAAGTGCCAGAATAGTGTAACAGAATAGAAGTCGCTACTGTTCTTCAGGTTCCCATCGGTTTGGGTTGTTCTTTATTTGAATGGGACTGCAATTTAGTGAAATTAAGTAGATTAGAGAAGGAGAGGCAGTCACATCTGCAGTGATAGCGCCATGTAAGAGCCTTAGGGCAGTACAGATAATAATAGGTGGCTCAATGATTGCATGGAACTGAAGTCAATTTGTGCCCTTGGAATGGAATTTCAGAGGCTGAATTGCAGTTATGTCATGATCTTTAATATTAGGGGCACTGTCTCAGTTTTGAAAACATAAACCTTGTTAACATAGCAGGATGAATGATCACTGCAAATGGCCTCTGGTACACATGGGCAGGTTGCTTGTTTTAAGGTCATCAAACACCTCTGCAGTTTGACTGATATTTTAGTTTTTAAAAGGTAAAGGAGGAATGAAGCATTTTTTGCATTTTAATGTTTCACTTTTAGTTTTATTCTGCAAACTAAGTTTCACCAACAACGAATTACTTTTAAAATATTTCTTTTTTTTGTATCTGTTGCTGTATCTAGTTTACCCATCTGTCTGTGACAGCCAGAAAGGACAGCAGAGACAGGTACAACCTTCATTTCCCCACAGCGAGATGGAGGCAGCAAAGCTGGAGCAAGAATATGTACACAAGGTGTATGAAGACATTGCCAGCCATTTCAGCAGTACCAGGCATAGCCCGTGGCCCCGAATTGTGGAGTTTCTCAGGTTGCTACCGAAAGGCTCAATAGTGGCTGATGTTGGTTGTGGTAATGGGAAGTACCTTGGCATCAACGAGGATTTGTACATAGTAAGTAGTAGCTACTGTCATTTGTTTTCCTTGGTACCAATGTTTATTCTTTCACACAGTTGTACCTTCAGTTATGGGAAGAATGCCG